>NW_027136129.1:0-156392 GCF_039906515.1 Pseudorca crassidens
TATTCAGGAAAAAACGCATACGCCCTTTTTGGCCAACCAAGCAAGCTTGCAAAGGAAATCTGCACTACAATGAAGTCTCACTTCCCCCCGGTCAAAAGGGCCATCTGAACAAAGTGTAAAATCCAGAAAGGCAGGACAGGCCATGGAGAACTGGGAGCCTTGTTATGCTGATGGGCGGGATGTAAATTGCCAACAGCCACTCGGGAGAAGTGTATGGTGTTTCCTGAAACATCTAAAACACAAAGCAACAGAGCCTAGGGCACTTCCACTTATGGTCCTATAGCTTAGGGAAATTAAAATGAAAAAGACACAGCCACCCCAAAGTTTGGGACGCCTCTGTTTACAAGAACCTCGTTTACCGTACAAGTTCAATATCACAGAAAGTGAAAAATGGATAAAGAACTTGTGGTACTTACGTACAATGCAGTATCACTCAGCAATGAAATCTATGTTATCAGGCCCGTAGGAGCATAATGAGTGGATTCAGGTACGATGATTCTAACTGAAATAAGTCACACAGAAAAAGAAACATCATAAGATATCAGTAATACACGGAATGTAAACTTGGCTACACAGGAACTGAATTACAGAACAGAACAGGGTCTCAAATTTAGAAAACCAACTTATGCTTGCTTAAGGGGAAAGGTGAGTTGGGGTGCTGCATAAAACCAGAGATTGAAATGAGCACAGATAAAGTTCCTTAAGCCAAATATGGAATAGACAAGAGCTACTCTTTGCTCAACGAAATGGACTCAACACCGCATATTAAACGCCTAAGAATGTACCTGACTAGTAAGTATCTTAAAACCTATGGATTGCTATGTCTCTGAAAGAGAATCAAGCGTGTGTACAGGGGCATAAACGCAGCAGTGATAGGATTGGAGAGGTTCGGTGAGCAAATGAAGACCCTTTGAAGTCATATTGCATGGTACCCATTCCACGGGTCTCAACTCTCCAGGTTTAAGGTATTCTTCCTTCAGCTAAAACATGCATGTGGAACCCAGAGTATGATCAACCGTGTGAACGGGAGACGTGTTCAAATATGTCTCAGTTTTCCTCCCCTGGTACTCGGGTGCAACATTCCAGATGCTTTACTAAAACTCTCCCCACTTGGAGAGTCAGCGCCTTTAACCTCCTGTTTGGCCCAGTTTGCAATTTCTGCGGAAGATGAACAGGAATAGCGAGAACCAATGAGAGACTAGCTGGAGGTGTCTGGACGGGCAAATTTAACTCTCATTTCCCACCAGGAAGAGGAAATAACCAAAGGCTCAGCGTGCCGTGCCGGAACCAGATTAGGGCCTGAAGCCATCCTGCGGTTTTGCGGCCAGCTCAAAAGAAAGCGAGTTGAAGAAAGGAGCTCAGGGGCACTGTAATTCACAAACCTGCAGAGTTATAAATGACAGCTATTGTCCAAAAATATACTGAAGTAAGGCTGCCAAGAGGACTTGAAAGCGGGGCAGAATTGCAGGAAACCGATTTCAGGAGGTAGACTGGAATTGCATTGAAAGCATAGGAAAAGAGGCAGAACGTCCACAATGATGCACTTGGCCAAAAAGGGCGTATGCATTTTTTCCTGAATATATTCAGGAAAAAACGCATACGCCCTTTTTGGCCAACCAAGCAAGCTTGCAAAGGAAATCTGCACTACAATGAAGTCTCACTTCCTCCCGGTCAAAAGGACCATCTGAAAAAAGTGTAAAATCCAGAAAGGCAGGACAGGCCATAGAGAACTGGGAGCCTTGTTATGCTGATGGGCGGGATGTAAATTGCCAACAGACACTCGGGAGAAGTGTATGGTGTTTCCTGAAACATCTAAAAAACAAAGCAACAGAGCCTAGGGCACTTCCACTTATGGTCCTATAGCTTAGTAAAATTAAAATCAAAAGACACAGCCACCGCAAAGTTTGGGACGGCTCTGTTTATAAGAACCTCGTTTACCGTACAAGTTCAACATCGCAGAAAGTGAAAAATGGATAAAGAAGTTGTGGTACTTACGTACAATGCAGTATCACTCAGCAATGAAATCTATGTCATCAGGCCCGTAGCAGCACAATGAGTGGATTCAGGTACGATGATTCTAACTGAAATAAGTCACACAGAAAAAGAAACATCATAAGATATCAGTAATACACGGAATGTAAACTTGGCTACACAGGAACTGAATTACATAACAGAACAGGGTCTCAAATTTAGAAAACCAACTTATGCTTGCTTAAGGGGAAAGGTGAGTTGGGGTGCTGCATAAAACCAGAGATAGAAATGAGCACAGATAAAGTTCCTTAAGCCAAATATGGAATAGACAAGAGCTACTCCTTGCTCAACGAAATGGACTCAACACCCCATATTAAACGCCTAAGAATGTACCTGACTAGTAAGTATCTTAAAACCTATGGATTGCTATGTCTCGAAAAGAGAATCAAGCATTTGTTCAGGGGCATAAACAAAGCAGTGTTAGGATTGGAGAGGTTCGGTGAGCAAATGAAGACCCTTTGAAGTCATATTGCATGGTACCCATTACACGGGTCTCAACTCTCCAGGTTTAAGGTATTCTTCCTTCAGCTAAAACATGCATGTGGAACCCAGAGTATGATCAACCGTGTGAACGGCAGATGTGTTCAAATATGTCTCAGTTTTCCTCCCCTGGTACTTGGGTTCAACATTCCAGACGCTTTACTAACACTCTCCCCACTTGGAGAGTCAGCGCCTTTAACCTCCTGTTTGGCCCAGTTTGCAATTTCTGCGGAAGATGAACAGGAATAGGGAGAACCAATGAGAGACTAGCTGGAGGTGTCTGGACGGGCAAATTTAACTCTCATTTCCCACCAGGAAGAGGAATTAACCAAAGGCTCAGCGTGCCGTGCCGGAACCAGATTAGGGCCTGAAGCCATCCTGCGGTGTTGCGGCCAGCTCAAAAGAAAGCGAGTTGAAGAAAGGAGCTCAGGGGCACTGTAATTCACAAACCTGCAGAGTTATAAATGACAGCTATTGTCCAAAAATATACTGACGTAAGGCTGCCAAGAGGACTTGAAAGCGGGGCAGAATTGCAGGAAACCGATTTCAGGAGGTAGACTGGAATTGCATTGAAAGCATAGGAAAAGAGGCAGAACGTCCACAATGATGCACTTGGCCAAAAAGGGCGTATGCGTTTTTTCCTGAATATATTCAGGAAAAAACGCATACGCCCTTTTTGGCCAACCAAGCAAGCTTGCAAAGGAAATCTGCACTACAATGAAGTCTCACTTCCCCCCGCTCAAAAGGGCCATCTGAAAAAAGTGTAAAATCCAGAAAGGCAGGACAGGCCATGGAGAACTGGGAGCCTTGTTATGCTGATGGGCGGGATGTAAATTGCCAACAGACACTCGGGAGAAGTGTATGGTGTTTCCTGAAACATCTAAAAAACAAAGCAACAGAGCCTAGGGCACTTCCACTTATGGTCCTATAGCTTAGGGAAATTAAAATAAAAAAGACACAGCCACCCCAAAGTTTGGATCAGCTCTGTTTACAAGAACCTCGTTTACAGTACAAGTTCAACATCGCAGAAAGTGAAAAATGGATAAAGAAGTTGTGGTATTTACTTACAAAGCAATATCACTCAGCAATGAAATCTATGTCATCAGGCCCTTAGCAGCACAATGAGTGGATTCAGGTATGATGATTCTAACTGAAATAAGTCACACAGAAAAAGAAACATCATAAGATATCAGTAATACACGGAATGTAAACTTGGCTACACAGGAACTGAATTACAGAACAGAACAGGGTCTCAAATTTAGAAAACCAACTTATGCTTGCTTAAGGGGAAAGGTGAGTTGGGGTGCTGCATAAAACCAGAGACTGAAATGAGCACAGATAAAGTTCCTTAAGCCAAATATGGAATAGACAAGAGCTACTCCTTGCTCAACGAAATGGACTCAACACCGCATATTAAACGCCTAAGAATGTACCTGACTAGTAAGTATCTTAAAACCTATGGATTGCTATGTCTCCGAAAGAGAATCAAGCATGTGTACAGGGGCATAAACGCAGCAGTGATAGGATTGGAGAGGTTCGGTGAGCAAATGAAGACCCTTTGAAGTCATATTGCATAGTACCCATTCCACGGGTTTCAACTACCCAGGTTTAAGGTATTCTTCCTTCAGCTAAAACATGCATGTGGAACCTAGAGTACGATCAACCATGTGATCGGGAAACGTGTTCAAATATGTCTCAGTTTTCGTACCCTGGTACTCGGGTGCAACATTCCAGACGCTTTACTTACACCCTCCCGACTTGGAGAGTCCGTCCCTTTAACCTCCTGTTTGGCCCAGTTTGCAATTTCTGCGGAAGATGAACAGGAATAGCGAGAACAAATGAGAGACTAGCTGGAGGTGTCTGGACGGGCAAATTTAACTCTCATTTCCCACCAGGAAGAGGAATTAACCAAAGGCTCAGTGTGCCGTGCCAGAACCAGATTAGGGCCTGAAGCCATCCTGCAGTGTTGCGGCCAGGTCACAAGAAAGCGAGTTGAAGAAAGGAGCTCAGGGGCACTGTAATTCACAAACCTGCAGAGTTATAAATGACAGCTATCGTCCAAAAATATACTGAAGTAAGGCTGCCAAGAGGACTTGAAAGCGGGGCAGAATTGCAGGAATCCGATTTCAGGAGGTAGACTGGAATTGCATTGAAAGCATAGGAAAAGAGGCAGAACGTCCACAATGATGCACTTGGCCAAAAAGGGCGTATGCGTTTTTTCCTGAATATATTCAGGAAAAAACGCATACGCCCTTTTTGGCCAACCAAGCAAGCTTGCAAAGGAAATCTGCACTACAATGAAGTCTCACTTCCCCCCGGTCAAAAGGGCCATCTGAAAAAAGTGTAAAATCCAGAAAGGCAGGACAGGCCATGGAGAACTGGGAGCCTTGTTATGCTGATGGGAGGGATGTAAATTGCCAACAGCCACTCGGGAGAAGTGTATGGTGTTTCCTGAAACATCTAAAAAACAAAGCAACAGAGCCTAGGGCACTTCCACTTATGGTCCTATAGCTTAGGGAAATTAAAATCAAAAAGACACAGCCACCCCAAAGTTTGGGACGCCTCTGTTTACAAGAACCTCATTTACCGTACAAGTTCAATATCACAGAAAGTGAAAAATGGATAAAGAAGTTGTGGTACTTACGTACAATGCAGTATCACTCAACAATGAAATCTATGTCATCAGGCCCGTAGCAGCATAATGAGTGGATTCAGGTACGATGATTCTAACTGAAATAAGTCACACAGAAAAAGAAACATCATAAGATATCACTAATACACAGAATGTAAACTTGGCTACACAGGAACTGAATTCCAAAACAGAACAGGGTCTCAAATTTAGAAAACCAACTTATGCTTGCTTAAGCGGAAAGGTGAGTTGGGGTGCTGCATAAAACCAGAGATTGAAATGAGCACAGATAAAGTTCCTTAAGCCAAATATGAAATAGACAAGAGCTACTCCTTGCTCAACGAAATGGACTCAACACCCCATATTAAATGCCTAAGAATGTACCTGACTAGTAAGTATCTTAAAACCTATGGATTGCTATGTCTCCAAAAGAGAATCAAGCGTCTGTACAGGGGGATAAATGCAGCAGTGATAGGATTGGAGAAGTGCGGTGAGCAAATGAAGACCCTTTGAAGTCATATTGCATGGTACCCATTTCACGGGTCTCAACTCTCCAGGTTTAAGGTATTCTTCCTTCAGCTAAAACATGCATGTGGGACCCAGAGTATGATCAACCGTGTGAACGGGAGACGTGTTCAAATATGTCTCAGTTTTCCTCCCCTGGTACTCGGGTGCAACATTCCAGACGCTTTACTAACACCCTCCCGACTTGGAGAGTCAGTCCCTTTAACCTCCTGTTTGGCCCAGTTTGCAATTTCTGCGGAAGATGAACAGGAATAGCGAGAACCAATGAGAGACTAGCTGGAGGTGTCTGGACGGGCAAATTTAACTCTCATTTCCCACCAGGAAGAGGAATTAACCAAAGGCTCAGCGTGCCGTGCCGGAACCAGATTAGGGCCTGAAGCCATCCTGCGGTGTTGCGGCCAGCTCAAAAGAAAGCGAGTTGAAGAAAGGAGCTCAGGGGCACTGTAATTCACAAACCTGCAGAGTTATAAATGACAGCTATCGTCCAAAGATATACTGATGTAAGGCTGCCAAGAGGACTTGAAAGCGGGGCAGAATTGCAGGAAACCGATTTCAGGAGGTAGACTGGAATTGCATTGAAAGCATAGGAAAAGAGGCAGAACGTCCACAATGATGCACTTGGCCAAAAAGGGCGTATGCGTTTTTTCCTGAATATATTCAGGAAAAAACGCATACGCCCTTTTTGGCCAACCAAGCAAGCTTGCAAAGGAAATCTGCACTACAATGAAGTCTCACTTCCCCCCGGTCAAAAGGGCCATCTGAAAAAAGTGTAAAATCCAGAAAGGCAGGACAGGCCATGGAGAACTGGGAGCCTTTTTATGCTGATGGGAGGGATGTAAATTGCCAACAGACACTCGGGAGAAGTGTATGGTGTTTCCTGAAACATCTAAAAAACAAAGCAACAGAGCCTAGGGCACTTCCACTTATGGTCCTATAGCTTAGGGAAATTAAAATCAAAAAGACACAGCCACCCCAAAGTTTGGGACGCCTCTGTTTACAAGAACCTCGTTTACAGTACAAGTTCAACATCGCAGAAAGTGAAAAATGGATAAAGAAGTTGTGGTATTTACTTACAAAGCAATATCACTCAGCAATGAAATCTATGTCATCAGGCCCTTAGCAGCACAATGAGTGGATTCAGGTATGATGATTCTAACTGAAATAAGTCACACAGAAAAAGAAACATCATAAGATATCAGTAATACACGGAATGTAAACTTGGCTACACAGGAACTGAATTACAGAACAGAACAGGGTCTCAAATTTAGAAAACCAACTTATGCTTGCTTAAGGGTAAAGGTGAGTTGGGGTGCTGCATAAAACCAGAGATTGAAATGAGCACAGATAAAGTTCCTTAAGCCAAATATGGAATAGACAAGAGCTACTCCTTGCTCAACGAAATGGACTCAACACCGCATATTAAACGCCTAAGAATGTACCTGACTAGTAAGTATCTTAAAACCTATGGATTGCTATGTCTCCGAAAGAGAATCAAGCATGTGTACAGGGGCATAAACGCAGCAGTGATAGGATTGGAGAGGTTCAGTGAGCAAATGAAGACCCTTTGAAGTCATATTGCATGGTACCCATTCCACGGGTTTCAACTACCCAGGTTTAAGGTATTCTACCTTCAGCTAAAACATGCATGTGGAAACTAGAGTACGATCAACCATGTGATCGGGAAACGTGTTCAAATATGTCTCAGTTTTCGTACCCTGGTACTCGGGTGCAACATTCCAGACGCTTTACTTACACCCTCCCGACTTGGAGAGTCAGTCCCTTTAACCTCCTGTTTGGCCCAGTTTGCAATTTCTGTGGAAGATGAACAGGAATAGCGAGAACAAATGAGAGACTAGCTGGAGGTGTCTGGACGGGCAAATTTAACTCTCATTTCCCACCAGGAAGAGGAATTAACCAAAGGCTCAGTGTGCCGTGCCAGAACCAGATTAGGGCCTGAAGCCATCCTGCGGTGTTGCGGCCAGGTCACAAGAAAGCGAGTTGAAGAAAGGAGCTCAGGGGCACTGTAATTCACAAACCTGCAGAGTTATAAATGACAGCTATCGTCCAAAAATATACTGAAGTAAGGCTGCCAAGAGGACTTGAAAGAGGGGCAGAATTGCAGGAATCCGATTTCAGGAGGTAGACTGGAATTGCATTGAAAGCATAGGAAAAGAGGCAGAACGTCCACAATGATGCACTTGGCCAAAAAGGGCGTATGCGTTTTTTCCTGAATATATTCAGGAAAAAACGCATACGCCCTTTTTGGCCAACCAAGCAAGCTTGCAAAGGAAATCTGCACTACAATGAAGTCTCACTTCCCCCCGGTCAAAAGGGCCATCTGAAAAAAGTGTAAAATCCAGAAAGGCAGGACAGGCCATGGAGAACTGGGAGCCTTGTTATGCTGTTGGGAGGGATGTAAATTGCCAACAGCCACTCGGGAGAAGTGTATGGTGTTTCCTGAAACATCTAAAAAACAAAGCAACAGAGCCTAGGGCACTTCCACTTATGGTCCTATAGCTTAGGGAAATTAAAATCAAAAAGACACAGCCACCCCAAAGTTTGGGACGCCTCTGTTTACAATAACCTCGTTTACCGTACAAGTTCAATATCACAGAAAGTGAAAAATGGATAAAGAAGTTGTGGTACTTACGTACAATGCAGTATCACTCAACAATGAAATCTATGTCATCAGGCCCGTAGCAGCATAATGAGTGGATTCAGGTACGATGATTCTAACTGAAATAAGTCACACAGAAAAAGAAACATCATAAGATATCACTAATACACAGAATGTAAACTTGGCTACACAGGAACTGAATTCCAAAACAGAACAGGGTCTCAAATTTAGAAAACCAACTTATGCTTGCTTAAGCGGAAAGGTGAGTTGGGGTGCTGCATAAAACCAGAGATTGAAATGAGCACAGATAAAGTTCCTTAAGCCAAATATGAAATAGACAAGAGCTACTCCTTGCTCAACGAAATGGACTCAACACCCAATATTAAATGCCTAAGAATGTACCTGACTAGTAAGTATCTTAAAACCTATGGATTGCTATGTCTCCAAAAGAGAATCAAGCGTCTGTACAGGGGGATAAATGCAGCAGTGATAGGATTGGAGAAGTGCGGTGAGCAAATGAAGACCCTTTGAAGTCATATTGCATGGTACCCATTACACGGGTCTCAACTCTCCAGGTTTAAGGTATTCTTCCTTCAGCTAAAACATGCATGTGGGACCCAGAGTATGATCAACCGTGTGAACGGGAGACGTGTTCAAATATGTCTCAGTTTTCCTCCCCTGGTACTCGGGTGCAACATTCCAGACGCTTTACTAACACCCTCCCGACTTGGAGAGTCAGTCCTTTTAACCTCCTGTTTGGCCCAGTTTGCAATTTCTGCGGAAGATGAACAGGAATAGCGAGAACCAATGAGAGACTAGCTGGAGGTGTCTGGACGGGCAAATTTAACTCTCATTTCCCACCAGGAAGAGGAATTAACCAAAGGCTCAGCGTGCCGTGCCGGAACCAGATTAGGGCCTGAAGCCATCCTGCGGTGTTGCGGCCAGCTCAAAAGAAAGCGAGTTGAAGAAAGGAGCTCAGGGGCACTGTAATTCACAAACCTGCAGAGTTATAAATGACAGCTATCGTCCAAAGATATACTGAAGTAAGGCTGCCAAGAGGACTTGAAAGCGGGGCAGAATTGCAGGAAACCGATTTCAGGAGGTAGACTGGAATTGCATTGAAAGCATAGGAAAAGAGGCAGAACGTCCACAATGATGCACTTGGCCAAAAAGGGCGTATGCGTTTTTTCCTGAATATATTCAGGAAAAAACGCATACGCCCTTTTTGGCCAACCAAGCAAGCTTGCAAAGGAAATCTGCACTACAATGAAGTCTCACTTCCCCCCGCTCAAAAGGGCCATCTGAAAAAAGTGTAAAATCCAGAAAGGCAGGACAGGCCATGGAGAACTGGGAGCCTTTTTATGCTGATGGGAGGGATGTAAATTGCCAACAGACACTCGGGAGAAGTGTATGGTGTTTCCTGAAACATCTAAAAAACAAAGCAACAGAGCCTAGGGCACTTCCACTTATGGTCCTATAGATTAGGGAAATTAAAATCAAAAAGACACAGCCACCCCAAAGTTTGGGACGCCTCTGTTTACAAGAACCTCGTTTACAGTACAAGTTCAACATCGCAGAAAGTGAAAAATGGATAAAGAAGTTGTGGTATTTACTTACAAAGCAATATCACTCAGCAATGAAATCTATGTCATCAGGCCCTTAGCAGCACAATGAGTGGATTCAGGTATGATGATTCTAACTGAAATAAGTCACACAGAAAAAGAAACATCATAAGATATCAGTAATACACGGAATGTAAACTTGGCTACACAGGAACTGAATTACAGAACAGAACAGGGTCTCAAATTTAGAAAACCAACTTATGCTTGCTTAAGGGGAAAGGTGAGTTGGGGTGCTGCATAAAACCAGAGATTGAAATGAGCACAGATAAAGTTCCTTAAGCCAAATATGGAATAGACAAGAGCTACTCCTTGCTCAACGAAATGGACTCAACACCGCATATTAAACGCCTAAGAATGTACCTGACTAGTAAGTATCTTAAAACCTATGGATTGCTATGTCTCCGAAAGAGAATCAAGCATGTGTACAGGGGCATAAACGCAGCAGTGATAGGATTGGAGAGGTTCAGTGAGCAAATGAAGACCCTTTGAAGTCATATTGCATGGTACCCATTCCACGGGTTTCAACTACCCAGGTTTAAGGTATTCTACCTTCAGCTAAAACATGCATGTGGAAACTAGAGTATGATCAACCATGTGATCAGGAAACGTGTTCAAATATGTCTCAGTTTTCGTACCCTGGTACTCGGGTGCAACATTCCAGACGCTTTACTAACACTCTCCCCACTTGGAGAGTCAGTCCCTTTAACCTCCTGTTTGGCCCAGTTTGCAATTTCTGTGGAAGATGAACAGGAATAGCGAGAACCAATGAGAGACTAGCTGGAGGTGTCTGGAGGGGCAAATTTAACTCTCATTTCCCACCAGGAAGAGGAATTAACCAAAGGCTCAGCTTGCCGTGCCGGAACCAGATTAGGGCCTGAAGCCATCCTGCGGTGTTGCGGCCAGCTCAAAAGAAAGCGAGTTGAAGAAAGGAGCTCAGGGGCACTGTAATTCACAAACCTGCAGAGTTATAAATGACAGCTATCGTCCAAAAATATACTGAAGTAAGGCTGCCAAGAGGACTTGAAAGCGGGGCAGAATTGCAGGAATCCGATTTCAGGAGGTAGACTGGAATTGCATTGAAAGCATAGGAAAAGAGGCAGAACGTCCACAATGATGCACTTGGCCAAAAAGGGCGTATGCGTTTTTTCCTGAATATATTCAGGAAAAAACGCATACGCCCTTTTTGGCCAACCAAGCAAGCTTGCAAAGGAAATCTGCACTACAATGAAGTCTCACTTCCCCCCGGTCAAAAGGGCCATCTGAAAAAAGTGTAAAATCCAGAAAGGCAGGACAGGCCATGGAGAACTGGGAGCCTTGTTATGCTGATGGGCGGGATGTAAATTGCCAACAGACACTCGGGAGAAGTGTATGGTGTTTCCTGAAACATCTAAAAAACAAAGCAACAGAGCCTAGGGCACTTCCACTTATGGTCCTATAGCTTAGGGAAATTAAAATCAAAAAGACACAGCCACCCCAAAGTTTGGGACGCCTCTGTTTACAAGAACCTCGTTTACAGTACAAGTTCAACATCGCAGAAAGTGAAAAATGGATAAAGAAGTTGTGGTATTTACTTACAACAATATCACTCAGCAATGAAATCTATGTCATCAGGCCCTTAGCAGCACAATGAGTGGATTCAGGTATGATGATTCTAACTGAAATAAGTCACACAGAAAAAGAAACATCATAAGATATCAGTAATACACGGAATGTAAACTTGGCTACACAGGAACTGAATTACAGAACAGAACAGGGTCTCAAATTTAGAAAACCAACTTATGCTTGCTTAAGGGGAAAGGTGAGTTGGGGTGCTGCATAAAACCAGAGACTGAAATGAGCACAGATAAAGTTCCTTAAGCCAAATATGGAATAGACAAGAGCTACTCCTTGCTCAACGAAATGGACTCAACACCGCATATTAAACGCCTAAGAATGTACCTGACTAGTAAGTATCTTAAAACCTATGGATTGCTATGTCTCCGAAAGAGAATCAAGCATGTGTACAGGGGCATAAACGCAGCAGTGATAGGATTGGAGAGGTTCAGTGAGCAAATGAAGACCCTTTGAAGTCATATTGCATGGTACCCATTCCACGGGTTTCAACTACCCAGGTTTAAGGTATTCTACCTTCAGCTAAAACATGCATGTGGAAACTAGAGTATGATCAACCATGTGATCAGGAAACGTGTTCAAATATGTCTCAGTTTTCGTACCCTGGTACTCGGGTGCAACATTCCAGACGCTTTACTAACACTCTCCCCACTTGGAGAGTCAGTCCCTTTAACCTCCTGTTTGGCCCAGTTTGCAATTTCTGTGGAAGATGAACAGGAATAGCGAGAACCAATGAGAGACTAGCTGGAGGTGTCTGGAGGGGCAAATTTAACTCTCATTTCCCACCAGGAAGAGGAATTAACCAAAGGCTCAGCTTGCCGTGCCGGAACCAGATTAGGGCCTGAAGCCATCCTGCGGTGTTGCGGCCAGCTCAAAAGAAAGCGAGTTGAAGAAAGGAGCTCAGGGGCACTGTAATTCACAAACCTGCAGAGTTATAAATGACAGCTATCGTCCAAAAATATACTGAAGTAAGGCTGCCAAGAGGACTTGAAAGCGGGGCAGAATTGCAGGAATCCGATTTCAGGAGGTAGACTGGAATTGCATTGAAAGCATAGGAAAAGAGGCAGAACGTCCACAATGATGCACTTGGCCAAAAAGGGCGTATGCGTTTTTTCCTGAATATATTCAGGAAAAAACGCATACGCCCTTTTTGGCCAACCAAGCAAGCTTGCAAAGGAAATCTGCACTACAATGAAGTCTCACTTCCCCCCGGTCAAAAGGGCCATCTGAAAAAAGTGTAAAATCCAGAAAGGCAGGACAGGCCATGGAGAACTGGGAGCCTTGTTATGCTGATGGGAGGGATGTAAATTGCCAACAGCCACTCGGGAGAAGTGTATGGTGTTTCCTGAAACATCTAAAAAACAAAGCAACAGAGCCTAGGGCACTTCCACTTATGGTCCTATAGCTTAGGGAAATTAAAATCAAAAAGACACAGCCACCCCAAAGTTTGGGACGCCTCTGTTTACAAGAACCTCATTTACCGTACAAGTTCAATATCACAGAAAGTGAAAAATGGATAAAGAAGTTGTGGTACTTACGTACAATGCAGTATCACTCAACAATGAAATCTATGTCATCAGGCCCGTAGCAGCATAATGAGTGGATTCAGGTACGATGATTCTAACTGAAATAAGTCACACAGAAAAAGAAACATCATAAGATATCACTAATACACAGAATGTAAACTTGGCTACACAGGAACTGAATTCCAAAACAGAACAGGGTCTCAAATTTAGAAAACCAACTTATGCTTGCTTAAGCGGAAAGGTGAGTTGGGGTGCTGCATAAAACCAGAGATTGAAATGAGCACAGATAAAGTTCCTTAAGCCAAATATGAAATAGACAAGAGCTACTCCTTGCTCAACGAAATGGACTCAACACCCCATATTAAATGCCTAAGAATGTACCTGACTAGTAAGTATCTTAAAACCTATGGATTGCTATGTCTCCAAAAGAGAATCAAGCGTCTGTACAGGGGGATAAATGCAGCAGTGATAGGATTGGAGAAGTGCGGTGAGCAAATGAAGACCCTTTGAAGTCATATTGCATGGTACCCATTACACGGGTCTCAACTCTCCAGGTTTAAGGTATTCTTCCTTCAGCTAAAACATGCATGTGGGACGCAGAGTATGATCAACCGTGTGAACGGGAGACGTGTTCAAATATGTCTCAGTTTTCCTCCCCTGGTACTCGGGTGCAACATTCCAGACGCTTTACTAACACTCTCCCCACTTGGAGAGTCAGCGCCTTTAACCTCCTGTTTGGCCCAGTTTGCAATTTCTGCGGAAGATGAACAGGAATAGCGAGAACCAATGAGAGACTAGCTGGAGGTGTCTGGACGGGCAAATTTAACTCTCATTTCCCACCAGGAAGAGGAAATAACCAAAGGCTCAGGGTGCCGTGCCGGAACCAGATTAGGGCCTGAAGCCATCCTGCGGTGTTGCGGCCAGCTCAAAAGAAAGCGAGTTGAAGAAAGGAGCTCAGGGGCACTGTAATTCACAAACCTGCAGAGTTATAAATGACAGCTATCGTCCAAAGATATACTGATGTAAGGCTGCCAAGAGGACTTGAAAGCGGGGCAGAATTGCAGGAAACCGATTTCAGGAGGTAGACTGGAATTGCATTGAAAGCATAGGAAAAGAGGCAGAACGTCCACAATGATGCACTTGGCCAAAAAGGGCGTATGCGTTTTTTCCTGAATATATTCAGGAAAAAACGCATACGCCCTTTTTGGCCAACCAAGCAAGCTTGCAAAGGAAATCTGCACTACAATGAAGTCTCACTTCCCCCCGGTCAAAAGGGCCATCTGAAAAAAGTGTAAAATCCAGAAAGGCAGGACAGGCCATGGAGAACTGGGAGCCTTTTTATGCTGATGGGAGGGATGTAAATTGCCAACAGACACTCGGGAGAAGTGTATGGTGTTTCCTGAAACATCTAAAAAACAAAGCAACAGAGCCTAGGGCACTTCCACTTATGGTCCTATAGATTAGGGAAATTAAAATCAAAAAGACACAGCCACCCCAAAGTTTGGGACGCCTCTGTTTACAAGAACCTCGTTTACAGTACAAGTTCAACATCGCAGAAAGTGAAAAATGGATAAAGAAGTTGTGGTATTTACTTACAAAGCAATATCACTCAGCAATGAAATCTATGTCATCAGGCCCTTAGCAGCACAATGAGTGGATTCAGGTATGATGATTCTAACTGAAATAAGTCACACAGAAAAAGAAACATCATAAGATATCAGTAATACACGGAATGTAAACTTGGCTACACAGGAACTGAATTACAGAACAGAACAGGGTCTCAAATTTAGAAAACCAACTTATGCTTGCTTAAGGGGAAAGGTGAGTTGGGGTGCTGCATAAAACCAGAGATTGAAATGAGCACAGATAAAGTTCCTTAAGCCAAATATGGAATAGACAAGAGCTACTCCTTGCTCAACGAAATGGACTCAACACCGCATATTAAACGCCTAAGAATGTACCTGACTAGTAAGTATCTTAAAACCTATGGATTGCTATGTCTCCGAAAGAGAATCAAGCATGTGTACAGGGGCATAAACGCAGCAGTGATAGGATTGGAGAGGTTCAGTGAGCAAATGAAGACCCTTTGAAGTCATATTGCATGGTACCCATTCCACGGGTTTCAACTACCCAGGTTTAAGGTATTCTACCTTCAGCTAAAACATGCATGTGGAAACTAGAGTATGATCAACCATGTGATCGGGAAACGTGTTCAAATATGTCTCAGTTTTCGTACCCTGGTACTCGGGTGCAACATTCCAGACGCTTTACTAACACTCTCCCCAGTTGGAGAGTCAGTCCCTTTAACCTCCTGTTTGGCCCAGTTTGCAATTTCTGTGGAAGATGAACAGGAATAGCGAGAACCAATGAGAGACTAGCTGGAGGTGTCTGGAGGGGCAAATTTAACTCTCATTTCCCACCAGGAAGAGGAATTAACCAAAGGCTCAGCTTGCCGTGCCGGAACCAGATTAGGGCCTGAAGCCATCCTGCGGTGTTGCGGCCAGCTCAAAAGAAAGCGAGTTGAAGAAAGGAGCTCAGGGGCACTGTAATTCACAAACCTGCAGAGTTATAAATGACAGCTATCGTCCAAAAATATACTGAAGTAAGGCTGCCAAGAGGACTTGAAAGCGGGGCAGAATTGCAGGAATCCGATTTCAGGAGGTAGACTGGAATTGCATTGAAAGCATAGGAAAAGAGGCAGAACGTCCACAATGATGCACTTGGCCAAAAAGGGCGTATGCGTTTTTTCCTGAATATATTCAGGAAAAAACGCATACGCCCTTTTTGGCCAACCAAGCAAGCTTGCAAAGGAAATCTGCACTACAATGAAGTCTCACTTCCCCCCGGTCAAAAGGGCCATCTGAAAAAAGTGTAAAATCCAGAAAGGCAGGACAGGCCATGGAGAACTGGGAGCCTTGTTATGCTGATGGGCGGGATGTAAATTGCCAACAGACACTCGGGAGAAGTGTATGGTGTTTCCTGAAACATCTAAAAAACAAAGCAACAGAGCCTAGGGCACTTCCACTTATGGTCCTATAGCTTAGGGAAATTAAAATCAAAAAGACACAGCCACCCCAAAGTTTGGGACGCCTCTGTTTACAAGAACCTCGTTTACAGTACAAGTTCAACATCGCAGAAAGTGAAAAATGGATAAAGAAGTTGTGGTATTTACTTACAACAATATCACTCAGCAATGAAATCTATGTCATCAGGCCCTTAGCAGCACAATGAGTGGATTCAGGTATGATGATTCTAACTGAAATAAGTCACACAGAAAAAGAAACATCATAAGATATCAGTAATACACGGAATGTAAACTTGGCTACACAGGAACTGAATTACAGAACAGAACAGGGTCTCAAATTTAGAAAACCAACTTATGCTTGCTTAAGGGAAAGGTGAGTTGGGGTGCTGCATAAAACCAGAGACTGAAATGAGCACAGATAAAGTTCCTTAAGCCAAATATGGAATAGACAAGAGCTACTCCTTGCTCAACGAAATGGACTCAACACCGCATATTAAACGCCTAAGAATGTACCTGACTAGTAAGTATCTTAAAACCTATGGATTGCTATGTCTCCGAAAGAGAATCAAGCATGTGTACAGGGGCATAAACGCAGCAGTGATAGGATTGGAGAGGTTCGGTGAGCAAATGAAGACCCTTTGAAGTCATATTGCATAGTACCCATTCCACGGGTTTCAACTACCCAGGTTTAAGGTATTCTTCCTTCAGCTAAAACATGCATGTGGAACCTAGAGTACGATCAACCATGTGATCGGGAAACGTGTTCAAATATGTCTCAGTTTTCGTACCCTGGTACTCGGGTGCAACATTCCAGACGCTTTATTACACCCTCCCGACTTGGAGAGTCAGTCCCTTTAACCTCCTGTTTGGCCCAGTTTGCAATTTCTGCGGAAGATGAACAGGAATAGCGAGAACAAATGAGAGACTAGCTGGAGGTGTCTGGACGGGCAAATTTAACTCTCATTTCCCACCAGGAAGAGGAATTAACCAAAGGCTCAGTGTGCCGTGCCAGAACCAGATTAGGGCCTGAAGCCATCCTGCGGTGTTGCGGCCAGCTCAAAAGAAAGCGAGTTGAAGAAAGGAGCTCAGGGGCACTGTAATTCACAAACCTGCAGAGTTATAAATGACAGCTATCGTCCAAAAATATACTGAAGTAAGGCTGCCAAGAGGACTTGAAAGCGGGGCAGAATTGCAGGAATCCGATTTCAGGAGGTAGACTGGAATTGCATTGAAAGCATAGGAAAAGAGGCAGAACATCCACAATGATGCACTTGGCCAAAAAGGGCGTATGCGTTTTTTCCTGAATATATTCAGGAAAAAACGCATACGCCCTTTTTGGCCAACCAAGCAAGCTTGCAAAGGAAATCTGCACTACAATGAAGTCTCACTTCCCCCCGGTCAAAAGGGCCATCTGAAAAAAGTGTAAAATCCAGAAAGGCAGGACAGGCCATGGAGAACTGGGAGCCTTGTTATGCTGATGGGCGGGATGTAAATTGCCAACAGACACTCGGGAGAAGTGTATGGTGTTTCCTGAAACATCTAAAAAACAAAGCAACAGAGCCTAGGGCACTTCCACTTATGGTCCTATAGCTTAGGGAAATTAAAATCAAAAAGACACAGCCACCTCAAAGTTTGGGACGCCTCTGTTTACAAGAACCTCATTTACCGTACAAGTTCAATATCACAGAAAGTGAAAAATGGATAAAGAAGTTGTGGTACTTACGTACAATGCAGTATCACTCAACAATGAAATCTATGTCATCAGGCCCGTAGCAGCATAATGAGTGGATTCAGGTACGATGATTCTAACTGAAATAAGTCACACAGAAAAAGAAACATCATAAGATATCACTAATACACAGAATGTAAACTTGGCTACACAGGAACTGAATTCCAAAACAGAACAGGGTCTCAAATTTAGAAAACCAACTTATGCTTGCTTAAGGGGAAAGGTGAGTTGGGGTGCTGCATAAAACCAGAGATTGAAATGAGCACAGATAAAGTTCCTTAAGCCAAATATGGAATAGATAAGAGCTACTCCTTGCTCAACGAAATGGACTCAACACCCCATATTAAATGCCTAAGAATGTACCTGACTAGTAAGTATCTTAAAACCTATGGATTGCTATGTCTCCAAAAGAGAATCAAGCGTCTGTACAGGGGGATAAACGCAGCAGTGATAGGATTGGAGAAGTTCGGTGAGCAAATGAAGACCCTTTGAAGTCATATTGCATGGTACCCATTACACGGGTCTCAACTCTCCAGGTTTAAGGTATTCTTCCTTCAGCTAAAACATGCATGTGGAACCCAGAGTATGATCAACCGTGTGAACGGGAGACGTGTTCAAATATGTCTCAGTTTTTGTACCCTGGTACTCGGGTGCAACATTCCAGACGCTTTACTAACACCCTCCCGACTTGGAGAGTCAGTCCCTTTAACCTCCTGTTTGGCCCAGTTTGCAATTTCTGCGGAAGATGAACAGGAATAGCGAGAACCAATGAGAGACTAGCTGGAGGTGTCTGGACGGGCAAATTTAACTCTCATTTCCCACCAGGAAGAGGAATTAACCAAAGGCTCAGCGTGCCGTGCCGGAACCAGATTAAGGCCTGAAGCCATCCTGCGGTGTTGCGGCCAGCTCAAAAGAAAGCGAGTTGAAGAAAGGAGCTCAGGGGCACTGTAATTCACAAACCTGCAGAGTTATAAATGACAGCTATCGTCCAAAAATATACTGAAGTAAGGCTGCCAAGAGGACTTGAAAGCGGGGCAGAATTGCAGGAAACCGATTTCAGGAGGTAGACTGGAATTGCATTGAAAGCATAGGAAAAGAGGCAGAACGTCCACAATGATGCACTTGGCCAAAAAGGGCGTATGCGTTTTTTCCTGAATATATTCAGGAAAAAACGCATACGCCCTTTTTGGCCAACCAAGCAAGCTTGCAAAGGAAATCTGCACTACAATGAAGTCTCACTTCCCCCCGGTCAAAAGGGCCATCTGAAAAAAGTGTAAAATCCAGAAAGGCAGGACAGGCCATGGAGAACTGGGAGCCTTGTTATGCTGATGGGAGGGATGTAAATTGCCAACAGCCACTCGGGAGAAGTGTATGGTGTTTCCTGAAACATCTAAAAAACAAAGCAACAGAGCCTAGGGCACTTCCACTTATGGTCCTATAGCTTAGGGAAATTAAAATCAAAAAGACACAGCCACCCCAAAGTTTGGGACGCCTCTGTTTACAAGAACCTCATTTACCGTACAAGTTCAATATCACAGAAAGTGAAAAATGGATAAAGAAGTTGTGGTACTTACGTACAATGCAGTATCACTCAACAATGAAATCTATGTCATCAGGCCCGTAGCAGCATAATGAGTGGATTCAGGTACGATGATTCTAACTGAAATAAGTCACACAGAAAAAGAAACATCATAAGATATCACTAATACACAGAATGTAAACTTGGCTACACAGGAACTGAATTCCAAAACAGAACAGGGTCTCAAATTTAGAAAACCAACTTATGCTTGCTTAAGCGGAAAGGTGAGTTGGGGTGCTGCATAAAACCAGAGATTGAAATGAGCACAGATAAAGTTCCTTAAGCCAAATATGAAATAGACAAGAGCTACTCCTTGCTCAACGAAATGGACTCAACACCCCATATTAAATGCCTAAGAATGTACCTGACTAGTAAGTATCTTAAAACCTATGGATTGCTATGTCTCCAAAAGAGAATCAAGCGTCTGTACAGGGGGATAAATGCAGCAGTGATAGGATTGGAGAAGTGCGGTGAGCAAATGAAGACCCTTTGAAGTCATATTGCATGGTACCCATTACACGGGTCTCAACTCTCCAGGTTTAAGGTATTCTTCCTTCAGCTAAAACATGCATGTGGGACGCAGAGTATGATCAACCGTGTGAACGGGAGACGTGTTCAAATATGTCTCAGTTTTCCTCCCCTGGTACTCGGGTGCAACATTCCAGACGCTTTACTAACACTCTCCCCACTTGGAGAGTCAGCGCCTTTAACCTCCTGTTTGGCCCAGTTTGCAATTTCTGCGGAAGATGAACAGGAATAGCGAGAACCAATGAGAGACTAGCTGGAGGTGTCTGGACGGGCAAATTTAACTCTCATTTCCCACCAGGAAGAGGAAATAACCAAAGGCTCAGGGTGCCGTGCCGGAACCAGATTAGGGCCTGAAGCCATCCTGCGGTGTTGCGGCCAGCTCAAAAGAAAGCGAGTTGAAGAAAGGAGCTCAGGGGCACTGTAATTCACAAACCTGCAGAGTTATAAATGACAGCTATCGTCCAAAGATATACTGATGTAAGGCTGCCAAGAGGACTTGAAAGCGGGGCAGAATTGCAGGAAACCGATTTCAGGAGGTAGACTGGAATTGCATTGAAAGCATAGGAAAAGAGGCAGAACGTCCACAATGATGCACTTGGCCAAAAAGGGCGTATGCGTTTTTTCCTGAATATATTCAGGAAAAAACGCATACGCCCTTTTTGGCCAACCAAGCAAGCTTGCAAAGGAAATCTGCACTACAATGAAGTCTCACTTCCCCCCGGTCAAAAGGGCCATCTGAAAAAAGTGTAAAATCCAGAAAGGCAGGACAGGCCATGGAGAACTGGGAGCCTTTTTATGCTGATGGGAGGGATGTAAATTGCCAACAGACACTCGGGAGAAGTGTATGGTGTTTCCTGAAACATCTAAAAAACAAAGCAACAGAGCCTAGGGCACTTCCACTTATGGTCCTATAGATTAGGGAAATTAAAATCAAAAAGACACAGCCACCCCAAAGTTTGGGACGCCTCTGTTTACAAGAACCTCGTTTACAGTACAAGTTCAACATCGCAGAAAGTGAAAAATGGATAAAGAAGTTGTGGTATTTACTTACAAAGCAATATCACTCAGCAATGAAATCTATGTCATCAGGCCCTTAGCAGCACAATGAGTGGATTCAGGTATGATGATTCTAACTGAAATAAGTCACACAGAAAAAGAAACATCATAAGATATCAGTAATACACGGAATGTAAACTTGGCTACACAGGAACTGAATTACAGAACAGAACAGGGTCTCAAATTTAGAAAACCAACTTATGCTTGCTTAAGGGGAAAGGTGAGTTGGGGTGCTGCATAAAACCAGAGATTGAAATGAGCACAGATAAAGTTCCTTAAGCCAAATATGGAATAGACAAGAGCTACTCCTTGCTCAACGAAATGGACTCAACACCGCATATTAAACGCCTAAGAATGTACCTGACTAGTAAGTATCTTAAAACCTATGGATTGCTATGTCTCCGAAAGAGAATCAAGCATGTGTACAGGGGCATAAACGCAGCAGTGATAGGATTGGAGAGGTTCAGTGAGCAAATGAAGACCCTTTGAAGTCATATTGCATGGTACCCATTCCACGGGTTTCAACTACCCAGGTTTAAGGTATTCTACCTTCAGCTAAAACATGCATGTGGAAACTAGAGTATGATCAACCATGTGATCGGGAAACGTGTTCAAATATGTCTCAGTTTTCGTACCCTGGTACTCGGGTGCAACATTCCAGACGCTTTACTAACACTCTCCCCAGTTGGAGAGTCAGTCCCTTTAACCTCCTGTTTGGCCCAGTTTGCAATTTCTGTGGAAGATGAACAGGAATAGCGAGAACCAATGAGAGACTAGCTGGAGGTGTCTGGAGGGGCAAATTTAACTCTCATTTCCCACCAGGAAGAGGAATTAACCAAAGGCTCAGCTTGCCGTGCCGGAACCAGATTAGGGCCTGAAGCCATCCTGCGGTGTTGCGGCCAGCTCAAAAGAAAGCGAGTTGAAGAAAGGAGCTCAGGGGCACTGTAATTCACAAACCTGCAGAGTTATAAATGACAGCTATCGTCCAAAAATATACTGAAGTAAGGCTGCCAAGAGGACTTGAAAGCGGGGCAGAATTGCAGGAATCCGATTTCAGGAGGTAGACTGGAATTGCATTGAAAGCATAGGAAAAGAGGCAGAACGTCCACAATGATGCACTTGGCCAAAAAGGGCGTATGCGTTTTTTCCTGAATATATTCAGGAAAAAACGCATACGCCCTTTTTGGCCAACCAAGCAAGCTTGCAAAGGAAATCTGCACTACAATGAAGTCTCACTTCCCCCCGGTCAAAAGGGCCATCTGAAAAAAGTGTAAAATCCAGAAAGGCAGGACAGGCCATGGAGAACTGGGAGCCTTGTTATGCTGATGGGCGGGATGTAAATTGCCAACAGACACTCGGGAGAAGTGTATGGTGTTTCCTGAAACATCTAAAAAACAAAGCAACAGAGCCTAGGGCACTTCCACTTATGGTCCTATAGCTTAGGGAAATTAAAATCAAAAAGACACAGCCACCCCAAAGTTTGGGACGCCTCTGTTTACAAGAACCTCGTTTACAGTACAAGTTCAACATCGCAGAAAGTGAAAAATGGATAAAGAAGTTGTGGTATTTACTTACAACAATATCACTCAGCAATGAAATCTATGTCATCAGGCCCTTAGCAGCACAATGAGTGGATTCAGGTATGATGATTCTAACTGAAATAAGTCACACAGAAAAAGAAACATCATAAGATATCAGTAATACACGGAATGTAAACTTGGCTACACAGGAACTGAATTACAGAACAGAACAGGGTCTCAAATTTAGAAAACCAACTTATGCTTGCTTAAGGGGAAAGGTGAGTTGGGGTGCTGCATAAAACCAGAGACTGAAATGAGCACAGATAAAGTTCCTTAAGCCAAATATGGAATAGACAAGAGCTACTCCTTGCTCAACGAAATGGACTCAACACCGCATATTAAACGCCTAAGAATGTACCTGACTAGTAAGTATCTTAAAACCTATGGATTGCTATGTCTCCGAAAGAGAATCAAGCATGTGTACAGGGGCATAAACGCAGCAGTGATAGGATTGGAGAGGTTCGGTGAGCAAATGAAGACCCTTTGAAGTCATATTGCATAGTACCCATTCCACGGGTTTCAACTACCCAGGTTTAAGGTATTCTTCCTTCAGCTAAAACATGCATGTGGAACCTAGAGTACGATCAACCATGTGATCGGGAAACGTGTTCAAATATGTCTCAGTTTTCGTACCCTGGTACTCGGGTGCAACATTCCAGACGCTTTATTACACCCTCCCGACTTGGAGAGTCAGTCCCTTTAACCTCCTGTTTGGCCCAGTTTGCAATTTCTGCGGAAGATGAACAGGAATAGCGAGAACAAATGAGAGACTAGCTGGAGGTGTCTGGACGGGCAAATTTAACTCTCATTTCCCACCAGGAAGAGGAATTAACCAAAGGCTCAGTGTGCCGTGCCAGAACCAGATTAGGGCCTGAAGCCATCCTGCGGTGTTGCGGCCAGCTCAAAAGAAAGCGAGTTGAAGAAAGGAGCTCAGGGGCACTGTAATTCACAAACCTGCAGAGTTATAAATGACAGCTATCGTCCAAAAATATACTGAAGTAAGGCTGCCAAGAGGACTTGAAAGCGGGGCAGAATTGCAGGAATCCGATTTCAGGAGGTAGACTGGAATTGCATTGAAAGCATAGGAAAAGAGGCAGAACATCCACAATGATGCACTTGGCCAAAAAGGGCGTATGCGTTTTTTCCTGAATATATTCAGGAAAAAACGCATACGCCCTTTTTGGCCAACCAAGCAAGCTTGCAAAGGAAATCTGCACTACAATGAAGTCTCACTTCCCCCCGGTCAAAAGGGCCATCTGAAAAAAGTGTAAAATCCAGAAAGGCAGGACAGGCCATGGAGAACTGGGAGCCTTGTTATGCTGATGGGCGGGATGTAAATTGCCAACAGACACTCGGGAGAAGTGTATGGTGTTTCCTGAAACATCTAAAAAACAAAGCAACAGAGCCTAGGGCACTTCCACTTATGGTCCTATAGCTTAGGGAAATTAAAATCAAAAAGACACAGCCACCTCAAAGTTTGGGACGCCTCTGTTTACAAGAACCTCATTTACCGTACAAGTTCAATATCACAGAAAGTGAAAAATGGATAAAGAAGTTGTGGTACTTACGTACAATGCAGTATCACTCAACAATGAAATCTATGTCATCAGGCCCGTAGCAGCATAATGAGTGGATTCAGGTACGATGATTCTAACTGAAATAAGTCACACAGAAAAAGAAACATCATAAGATATCACTAATACACAGAATGTAAACTTGGCTACACAGGAACTGAATTCCAAAACAGAACAGGGTCTCAAATTTAGAAAACCAACTTATGCTTGCTTAAGGGGAAAGGTGAGTTGGGGTGCTGCATAAAACCAGAGATTGAAATGAGCACAGATAAAGTTCCTTAAGCCAAATATGGAATAGATAAGAGCTACTCCTTGCTCAACGAAATGGACTCAACACCCCATATTAAATGCCTAAGAATGTACCTGACTAGTAAGTATCTTAAAACCTATGGATTGCTATGTCTCCAAAAGAGAATCAAGCGTCTGTACAGGGGGATAAACGCAGCAGTGATAGGATTGGAGAAGTTCGGTGAGCAAATGAAGACCCTTTGAAGTCATATTGCATGGTACCCATTACACGGGTCTCAACTCTCCAGGTTTAAGGTATTCTTCCTTCAGCTAAAACATGCATGTGGAACCCAGAGTATGATCAACCGTGTGAACGGGAGACGTGTTCAAATATGTCTCAGTTTTTGTACCCTGGTACTCGGGTGCAACATTCCAGACGCTTTACTAACACCCTCCCGACTTGGAGAGTCAGTCCCTTTAACCTCCTGTTTGGCCCAGTTTGCAATTTCTGCGGAAGATGAACAGGAATAGCGAGAACCAATGAGAGACTAGCTGGAGGTGTCTGGACGGGCAAATTTAACTCTCATTTCCCACCAGGAAGAGGAATTAACCAAAGGCTCAGCGTGCCGTGCCGGAACCAGATTAAGGCCTGAAGCCATCCTGCGGTGTTGCGGCCAGCTCAAAAGAAAGCGAGTTGAAGAAAGGAGCTCAGGGACACTGTAATTCACAAACCTGCAGAGTTATAAATGACAGCTATCGTCCAAAAATATACTGAAGTAAGGCTGCCAAGAGGACTTGAAAGCGGGGCAGAATTGCAGGAAACCGATTTCAGGAGGTAGACTGGAATTGCATTGAAAGCATAGGAAAAGAGGCAGAACGTCCACCATGATGCACTTGGCCATAAAGGGCGTATGCGTTTTTTCCTGAATATATTCAGGAAAAAACGCATACGCCCTTTTTGGCCAACCAAGCAAGCTTGCAAAGGAAATCTGCACTACAATGAAGTCTCACTTCCCCCCGGTCAAAAGGGCCATCTGAAAAAAGTGTAAAATCCAGAAAGGCAGGACAGGCCATGGAGAACTGGGAGCCTTGTTATGCTGATGGGCGGGATGTAAATTGCCAACAGCCACTCGGGAGAAGTGTATGGTGTTTCCTGAAACATCTAAAACACAAAGCAACAGAGCCTAGGGTACTTCCACTTATGGTCCTATAGCTTAGGGAAATTAAAATGAAAAAGACACAGCCACCCCAAAGTTTGGGACGCCTCTGTTTACAAGAACCTCGTTTACCGTACAAGTTCAATATCACAGAAAGTGAAAAATGGATAAAGAACTTGTGGTACTTACGTACAATGCAGTATCACTCAGCAATGAAATCTATGTTATCAGGCCCGTAGGAGCATAATGAGTGGATTCAGGTACGATGATTCTAACTGAAATAAGTCACACAGAAAAAGAAACATCACAAGATATCACTAATACACGGAATGTAAACTTGGCTACACAGGAACTGAATTCCAAAACAGAACAGGGTCTCAAATTTAGAAAACCAACTGATGCTTGCTTAAGGGTAAAGGTGAGTTGGGGTGCTGCATAAAACCAGAGATTGAAATGAGCACAGATAAAGTTCCTTAAGCCAAATATGGAATAGACAAGAGCTACTCCTTGCTCAACGAAATGGACTCAACACCCCATATTAAACGCCTAAGAATGTACCTGACTAGTAAGTATCTTAAAACCTATGGATTGCTATGTCTCCGAAAGAGAATCAAGCGTGTGTACAGGGGTATAAACGCAGCAGTGATAGGATTGGAGAGGTTCGGTGAGCAAATGAAGACCCTTTGAAGTCATATTGCATGGTACCCATTCCACGGGTCTCAACTCTCCAGGTTTAAGGGATTCTTCCTTCAGCTAAAACATGCATGTGGAACCCAGAGTATGATCAACCGTGTGATCGGGAGACGTGTTCAAATATGTCTCAGTTTTCGTACCCTGGTACTCGGGTGCAACATTCCAGACGCTTTACTAACACTCTCCCGACTTGGAGAGTCAGCGACTTTAACCTCCTGTTTGGCCCAGTTTGCAATTTCTGCGGAAGATGAACAGGAATAGGGAGAACCAATGAGAGACTAGCTGGAGGTGTCTGGACGGGCAAATTTAACTCTCATTTCCCACCAGGAAGAGGAATTAACCAAAGGCTCAGCGTGCCGTGCCGGAACCAGATTAGGGCCTGAAGCCATCCTGCGGTGTTGCGGCCAGCTCAAAAGAAAGCGAGTTTAAGAAAGGAGCTCAGGGGCACTGTAATTCACAAACCTGCAGAGTTATAAATGACAGCTATTGTCCAAAAATATACTGACGTAAGGCTGCCAAGAGGACTTGAAAGCGGGGCAGAATTGCAGGAAACCGATTTCAGGAGGTAGACTGGAATTGCATTGAAAGCATAGGAAAAGAGGCAGAACGTCCACAATGATGCACTTGGCCAAAAAGGGCGTATGCGTTTTTTCCTGAATATATTCAGGAAAAAACGCATACGCCCTTTTTGGTCAACCAAGCAAGCTTGCAAAGGAAATCTGCACTACAATGAAGTCTCACTTCCCCCCGCTCAAAAGGGCCATCTGAAAAAAGTGTAAAATCCAGAAAGGCAGGACAGGCCATGGAGAACTGGGAGCCTTGTTATGCTGATGGGCGGGATGTAAATTGCCAACAGACACTCGGGAGAAGTGTATGGTGTTTCCTGAAACATCTAAAAAACAAAGCAACAGAGCCTAGGGCACTTCCACTTATGGTCCTATAGCTTAGGGAAATTAAAATCAAAAAGACACAGCCACCCCAAAGTTTGGATCAGCTCTGTTTACAAGAACCTCGTTTACAGTACAAGTTCAACATCGCAGAAAGTGAAAAATGGATAAAGAAGTTGTGGTATTTACTTACAAAGCAATATCACTCAGCAATGAAATCTATGTCATCAGGCCCTTAGCAGCACAATGAGTGGATTCAGGTATGATGATTCTAACAGAAATAAGTCACACAGAAAAAGAAACATCATAAGATATCAGTAATACATGGAATGTAAACTTGGCTACACAGGAACTGAATTACAGAACAGAACAGGGTCTCAAATTTAGAAAACCAACTTATGCTTGCTTAAGGGGAAAGGTGAGTTGGGGTGCTGCATAAAACCAGAGATTGAAATGAGCACAGATAAAGTTCCTTAAGCCAAATATGGAATAGACAAGAGCTACTCTTTGCTCAACGAAATGGACTCAACACCGCATATTAAACGCCTAAGAATGTACCTGACTAGTAAGTATCTTAAAACCTATGGATTGCTATGTCTCTGAAAGAGAATCAAGCGTGTGTACAGGGGCATAAACGCAGCAGTGATAGGATTGGAGAGGTTCGGTGAGCAAATGAAGACCCTTTGAAGTCATATTGCATGGTACCCATTCCACGGGTCTCAACTCTCCAGGTTTAAGGTATTCTTCCTTCAGCTAAAACATGCATGTGGAACCCAGAGTATGATCAACCGTGTGAACGGGAGACGTGTTCAAATATGTCTCAGTTTTCCTCCCCTGGTACTCGGGTGCAACATTCCAGATGCTTTACTAAAACTCTCCCCACTTGGAGAGTCAGCGCCTTTAACCTCCTGTTTGGCCCAGTTTGCAATTTCTGCGGAAGATGAACAGGAATAGCGAGAACCAATGAGAGACTAGCTGGAGGTGTCTGGACGGGCAAATTTAACTCTCATTTCCCACCAGGAAGAGGAAATAACCAAAGGCTCAGCGTGCCGTGCCGGAACCAGATTAGGGCCTGAAGCCATCCTGCGGTTTTGCGGCCAGCTCAAAAGAAAGCGAGTTGAAGAAAGGAGCTCAGGGGCACTGTAATTCACAAACCTGCAGAGTTATAAATGACAGCTATTGTCCAAAAATATACTGAAGTAAGGCTGCCAAGAGGACTTGAAAGCGGGGCAGAATTGCAGGAAACCGATTTCAGGAGGTAGACTGGAATTGCATTGAAAGCATAGGAAAAGAGGCAGAACGTCCACAATGATGCACTTGGCCAAAAAGGGCGTATGCATTTTTTCCTGAATATATTCAGGAAAAAACGCATACGCCCTTTTTGGCCAACCAAGCAAGCTTGCAAAGGAAATCTGCACTACAATGAAGTCTCACTTCCTCCCGGTCAAAAGGACCATCTGAAAAAAGTGTAAAATCCAGAAAGGCAGGACAGGCCATAGAGAACTGGGAGCCTTGTTATGCTGATGGGCGGGATGTAAATTGCCAACAGACACTCGGGAGAAGTGTATGGTGTTTCCTGAAACATCTAAAAAACAAAGCAACAGAGCCTAGGGCACTTCCACTTATGGTCCTATAGCTTAGTAAAATTAAAATCAAAAGACACAGCCACCCCAAAGTTTGGGACGGCTCTGTTTATAAGAACCTCGTTTACCGTACAAGTTCAACATCGCAGAAAGTGAAAAATGGATAAAGAAGTTGTGGTACTTACGTACAATGCAGTATCACTCAGCAATGAAATCTATGTCATCAGGCCCGTAGCAGCACAATGAGTGGATTCAGGTACGATGATTCTAACTGAAATAAGTCACACAGAAAAAGAAACATCATAAGATATCAGTAATACACGGAATGTAAACTTGGCTACACAGGAACTGAATTACATAACAGAACAGGGTCTCAAATTTAGAAAACCAACTTATGCTTGCTTAAGGGGAAAGGTGAGTTGGGGTGCTGCATAAAACCAGAGATAGAAATGAGCACAGATAAAGTTCCTTAAGCCAAATATGGAATAGACAAGAGCTACTCCTTGCTCAACGAAATGGACTCAACACCCCATATTAAACGCCTAAGAATGTACCTGACTAGTAAGTATCTTAAAACCTATGGATTGCTATGTCTCGAAAAGAGAATCAAGCATTTGTTCAGGTGCATAAACGGAGCAGTGTTAGGATTGGAGAGGTTCGGTGAGCAAATGAAGACCCTTTGAAGTCATATTGCATGGTACCCATTACACGGGTCTCAACTCTCCAGGTTTAAGGTATTCTTCCTTCAGCTAAAACATGCATGTGGAACCCAGAGTATGATCAACCGTGTGAACGGCAGATGTGTTCAAATATGTCTCAGTTTTCCTCCCCTGGTACTTGGGTTCAACATTCCAGACGCTTTACTAACACTCTCCCCACTTGGAGAGTCAGCGCCTTTAACCTCCTGTTTGGCCCAGTTTGCAATTTCTGCGGAAGATGAACAGGAATAGGGAGAACCAATGAGAGACTAGCTGGAGGTGTCTGGACGGGCAAATTTAACTCTCATTTCCCACCAGGAAGAGGAATTAACCAAAGGCTCAGCGTGCCGTGCCGGAACCAGATTAGGGCCTGAAGCCATCCTGCGGTGTTGCGGCCAGCTCAAAAGAAAGCGAGTTGAAGAAAGGAGCTCAGGGGCACTGTAATTCACAAACCTGCAGAGTTATAAATGACAGCTATTGTCCAAAAATATACTGACGTAAGGCTGCCAAGAGGACTTGAAAGCGGGGCAGAATTGCAGGAAACCGATTTCAGGAGGTAGACTGGAATTGCATTGAAAGCATAGGAAAAGAGGCAGAACGTCCACAATGATGCACTTGGCCAAAAAGGGCGTATGCGTTTTTTCCTGAATATATTCAGGAAAAAACGCATACGCCCTTTTTGGCCAACCAAGCAAGCTTGCAAAGGAAATCTGCACTACAATGAAGTCTCACTTCCCCCCGCTCAAAAGGGCCATCTGAAAAAAGTGTAAAATCCAGAAAGGCAGGACAGGCCATGGAGAACTGGGAGCCTTGTTATGCTGATGGGCGGGATGTAAATTGCCAACAGACACTCGGGAGAAGTGTATGGTGTTTCCTGAAACATCTAAAAAACAAAGCAACAGAGCCTAGGGCACTTCCACTTATGGTCCTATAGCTTAGGGAAATTAAAATCAAAAAGACACAGCCACCCCAAAGTTTGGATCAGCTCTGTTTACAAGAACCTCGTTTACAGTACAAGTTCAACATCGCAGAAAGTGAAAAATGGATAAAGAAGTTGTGGTATTTACTTACAAAGCAATATCACTCAGCAATGAAATCTATGTCATCAGGCCCTTAGCAGCAAAATGAGTGGATTCAGGTATGATGATTCTAACAGAAATAAGTCACACAGAAAAAGAAACATCATAAGATATCAGTAATACATGGAATGTAAACTTGGCTACACAGGAACTGAATTACAGAACAGAACAGGGTCTCAAATTTAGAAAACCAACTTATGCTTGCTTAAGGGGAAAGGTGAGTTGGGGTGCTGCATAAAACCAGAGATTGAAATGAGCACAGATAAAGTTCCTTAAGCCAAATATGGAATAGACAAGAGCTACTCTTTGCTCAACGAAATGGACTCAACACCGCATATTAAACGCCTAAGAATGTACCTGACTAGTAAGTATCTTAAAACCTATGGATTGCTATGTCTCTGAAAGAGAATCAAGCGTGTGTACAGGGGCATAAACGCAGCAGTGATAGGATTGGAGAGGTTCGGTGAGCAAATGAAGACCCTTTGAAGTCATATTGCATGGTACCCATTCCACGGGTCTCAACTCTCCAGGTTTAAGGTATTCTTCCTTCAGCTAAAACATGCATGTGGAACCCAGAGTATGATCAACCGTGTGAACGGGAGACGTGTTCAAATATGTCTCAGTTTTCGTACCCTGGTACTCGGATGCAACATTCCAGACACTTTACTAACACTCTCCCGACTTGGAGAGTCAGTCCCTTTAACCTCCTGCTTGGCCCAGTTTGCAATTTCTGCAGAAGATGAACAGGAATAGCGAGAACCAATGAGAGACTAGATGGAGGTGTCTGGACGGGCAAATTTAACTCTCATTTCCCACCAGGAAGAGGAATTAACCAAAGGCTCAGCGTGCCGTGCCCGAACCAGATTAGGGCCTGAAGCCATCCTGCGGTGTTGCGGCCAGCTCAAAAGAAAGCGAGTTGAAGAAAGGAGCTCAGGGGCACTGTAATTCACAAAGCTGCAGAGTTATAAATGACAGCTATCGTCCAAAAATATACTGAAGTAAGGCTGCCAAGAGGACTTGAAAGCGGGGCAGAATTGCAGGAAACAGATTTCAGGAGGTAGACTGGAATTGCATTGAAAGCATAGGAAAAGAGGCAGAACGTCCACAATGATGCACTTGGCCAAAAAGGGCGTATGCGTTTTTTCCTGAATATATTCAGGAAAAAACGCATACGCCCTTTTTGGCCAACCAAGCAAACTTGCAAAGGAAATCTGCACTACAATGAAGTCTCACTTCCCCCCGGTCAAAAGGACCATCTGAAAACAGTGTAAAATCCAGAAAGGCAGGACAGGCCATGGAGAACTGGGAGCCTTGTTATGCTGATGGGCGGGATGTAAATTGCAAACAGACACTCGAGAGAAGTGTATGGTGTTTCCTGAAACATCTAAAAAACAAAGCAACAGAGCCTAGGGCACTTCCACTTATGGTCCTATAGCATAGGGAAATTAAAATCAAAAAGACACAGCCACCACAAAGTTTGGGACGCCTCTGTTTACAAGAACCTCCTTTACCGTACAAGTTCAATATCACAGAAAGTGAAAAATGGATAAAGAACTTGTGGTACATACGTACAATGCAGTATCACTCAGCAATGAAATCTATGTCATCAGGCCCGTAGCAGCATAATGAGTGGATTCAGGTACGATGATTCTAACTGAAATAAGTCACACAGAAAAAGAAACATCATAAGATATCACTAATACACGGAAGGTAAACTTGGCTACACAGGAACTGAATTCCAGAACAGAACAGGGTCTCAAATTTAGAAAACCAACTTATGCTTGCTTAAGGGTAAAGGTGAGTTGGGGTGCTGCATAAAACCAGAGATTGAAATGAGGACAGATAAAGTTCCTTAAGCCAAATATGGAATAGACAAGAGCTACTCCTTGCTCAACGAAATGGACTCAACACCGCATATTAAACGCCTAAGAATGTACCTGACTAGTAAGTATCTTAAAACCTATGGATTGCTATGTCTCCGAAAGAGAATCAAGCATGTGTACAGGGGCATAAATGCAGCAGTGATAAGATTGCAGAGGTTCGGTGAGCAAATGAAGACCCCTTGAAGTCATATTGCATGGTACCCATTCCACGGGTCTCAACTCTCCAGGTTTAAGGTATTCTTCCTTCAGCTAAAACATGCATGTGGAACCCAGAGTATGATCAACCGTGTGAACGGGAGACGTGTTCAAATATGTCTCAGTTTTCCTCCCCTGGTACTCGGGTGCAACATTCCAGACGCTTTACTAACACTCTCCCCACTTGGAGAGTCAGCGCCTTTAACCTCCTGTTTGGCCCAGTTTGCAATTTCTGCGGAAGATGAACAGGAATAACGAGAACCAATGAGAGACTAGCTGGAGGTGTCTGGACGGGCAAATTTAACTCTCATTTCCCACCAGGAAGAGGAATTAACCAAAGGCTCAGCTTGCCGTGCCGGAACCAGATTAGGGCCTGAAGCCATCCTGCGGTGTTGCGGCCAGCTCAAAAGAAAGCGAGTTGAAGAAAGGAGCTCAGGGGCACTGTAATTCACAAACCTGCAGAGTTATAAATGACAGCTATCGTCCAAAAATATACTGAAGTAAGGCTGCCAAGAGGACTTGAAAGCGGGGCAGAATTGCAGGAAACCGATTTCAGGAGGTAGACTGGAATTGCATTGAAAGCATAGGAAAAGAGGCAGAACGTCCACAATGATGCACTTGGCCAAAAAGGGCGTATGCGTTTTTTCCTGAATATATTCAGGAAAAAACGCATACGCCCTTTTTGGCCAACCAAGCAAACTTGCAAAGGAAATCTGCACTACAATGAAGTCTCACTTCCCCCCGGTCAAAAGGGCCATCTGAAAAAAGTGTAAAATCCAGAAAGTCAGGACAGGCCATGGAGAACTGGGAGCCTTGTTATGCTGATGGGCGGGATGTAAATTGCCAACAGACACTCGGGAGAATTGTATGGTGTTTCCTGAAACATCTAAAAAACAAAGCAACAGAGCCTAGGGCACTTCCACTTATGGTCCTATAGCTTAGGGAAATTAAAATCAAAAAGACACAGCCACCCCAAAGTTTGGGACGCCTCTGTTTACAAGAACCTCATTTACCGTACAAGTTCAATATCACAGAAAGTGAAAAATGGATAAAGAACTTGTGGTACTTACGTACAATGCAGTATCACTCAGCAATGAAATCTATGTCATCAGTCCCGTAGCAGAATAATGAGTGGATTCAGGTACGATGATTCTAACTGAAATAAGTCACACAGAAAAAGAAACATCATAAGATATCACTAATACACGGAATGTAAACTTGGCTACACAGGAACTGAATTCCAAAACAGAACAGGGTCTCAAATTTAGAAAAGCAACTTATGCTTGCTTAAGGGTAAAGGTGAGTTGGGGTGCTGCATAAAACCAGAGATTGAAATGAGCACAGATAAAGCTCCTTAAGCCAAATATGGAATAGACAAGAGCTACTCCTTGCTCAACGAAATGGACTCAACACCCCATATTAAACACCTAAGAATGTACCTGACTAGTAAGTATCTTAAAACCTATGGATTGCTATGTCTCCAAAAGAGAATCAAGCGTGTGTACAGGGGCATAAAAGCAGCAGTGATAGGATTGGAGAGGTTCGGTGAGCAAATGAAGACCCTTTGAAGTCATATAGCATGGTACCCTTTACACGGGTCTCAACTCTCCAGGTTTAAGGTATTCTTCCTTCAGCTAAAACATGCATGTGGAACCCAGAGTATGATCAACCATGTGAACGGGAGACGTGTTCAAATATGTCTCAGTTTTCGTACCCTGGTACTCGGGTGCAACATTCCAGACGCTTTACTAACACTCTCCCTACTTGGAGAGTCAGCGCCTTTAACCTCCTGTTTGGCCCAGTTTGCAATTTCTGCGGAAGATGAACAGGAATAGGGAGAACCAATGAGAGACTAGCTGGAGGTGTCTGGACGGGCAAATTTAACTCTCATGTCCCACCAGGAAGAGGAAATAACCAAAGGCTCAGCGTGCCGTGCCAGAACAAGATTAGGGCCTGAAGCCATCCTGCGGTGTTGCGGCCAGCTCACAAGAAAGCGAGTTGAAGAAAGGAGCTCAGGGGCACTGTAATTCACAAACCTGCAGAGTTATAAATGACAGCTATCGTCCATAAATATACTGAAGTAAGGCTGCCAAGGGGACTCGAAAGCGGGGCAGAATTGCAGGAAACCGATTTCAGGAGGTAGACTGGAATTGCATTGAAAGCATAGGAAAAGAGGCAGAACGTCCACAATGATGCACTTGGCCAAAAAGGGCGTATGCGTTTTTTCCTGAATATATTCAGGAAAAAACGCATACGCCCTTTTTGGCCAACCAAGCAAGCTTGCAAAGGAAATCTGCACTACAATGAAGTCTCACTTCCCCCCGCTCAAAAGGGCCATCTGAAAAAAGTGTAAAATCCAGAAAGGCAGGACAGGCCATGGAGAACTGGGAGCCTTGTTATGCTGATGGGCGGGATGTAAATTGCCAACAGACACTCGGGAGAAGTGTATGGTGTTTCCTGAAACATCTAAAAAACAAAGCAACAGAGCCTAGGGCACTTCCACTTATGGTCCTATAGCTTAGGAAAATTAAAATCAAAAAGACACAGCCACCCCAAAGTTTGGGACGCCTCTGTTTACAAGAACCTCGTTTACAGTACAAGTTCAACATCGCAGAAAGTGAAAAATGGATAAAGAAGTTGTGGTATTTACTTACAAAGCAATATCACTCAGCAATGAAATCTATGTCATCAGGCCCTTAGCAGCACAATGAGTGCATTCAGGTATGATGATTCTAACTGAAATAAGTCACACAGAAAAAGAAACATCATAAGATATCAGTAATACACGGAATGTAAACTTGGCTACACAGGAACTGAATTACAGAACAGAACAGGGTCTCAAATTTAGAAAACCAACTTATGCTTGCTTAAGGGGAAAGGTGAGTTGGGGTGCGGCATAAAACCAGAGATTGAAATGAGCACAGATAAAGTTGCTTAAGCCAAATATGGAATAGACAAGAGCTACTCATTGCTCAACGAAATGGACTCAACACCGCATATTAAATGCCTAAGTATGTACCTGACTAGTAAGTATCTTAAAACCTATGGATTGCTATGTCTCCGAAAGAGAATCAAGCATGTGTACAGGGGCATAAACGCAGCAGTGATAGGATTGGAGAGGTTCGGTGAGCAAATGAAGACCCTTTGAAGTCATATTGCATGGTACCCATTCCACGGGTTTCAACTACCCAAGTTTAAGGTATTCTTCCTTCAGCTAAAACATGCATGTGGAACCTAGAGTATGATCAACCATGTGATCGGGAGACGTGTTCAAATATGTCTCAGTTATCGTATCCTGGTACTCGGGTGCAACATTCCAGACACTTTACTAACACTCTCCCGACTTGGAGAGTCAGTCCCTTTAACCTCCTGTGTGGCCCAGTTTGCAATTTCTGCGGAAGATGAACAGGAATAGCGAGAACCAATGAGAGACTAGCTGGAGGTGTCTGGACGGGCAAATTTAACTCTCATGTCCCACCAGGAAGAGGAAATAACCAAAGGCTCAGCGTACCATGCCGGAACCAGATTAGGGCCTGAAGCCATCCTGCGGTGTTGCGGCCAGGTCACAAGAAAGCGAGTTGAAGAAAGGAGCTCAGGGGCACTGTAATTCACAAACCTGCAGAGTTATAAATGACAGCTATCGTCCAAAAATATACTGAAGTAAGGTTGCCAAGAGGACTTGAAAGCGAGGCAGAATTGCAGGAAACCGATTTCAGGAGGTAGACTGGAATTGCATTGAAAGCATAGGAAAAGAGGCAGAACGTCCACAATGATGCACTTGGCCAAAAAGGGCGTATGCGTTTTTTCCTGAATATATTCAGGAAAAAACGCATACGCACTTTTTGGCCAACCAAGCAAACTTGCGAAGGAAATCTGCACTACAATGAAGTCTCACTTCCCCCCGGTCAAAAGGGCCATCTGAAAAAAGTGTAAAATCCAGAAAGGCAGGACAGGCCATGGAGAACTGGGAGCCTTGTTATGCTGATGGGCGGGATGTAAATTGCCAACAGACACTCGGGAGAAGTGTATGGTGTTTCCTGAAACATCTAAAAAACAAAGCAACAGAGCCTAGGGCACTTCCACTTATGGTCCTATAGCTTAGGGAAATTAAAATCAAAAAGACACAGCCACCCCAAAGTTTGGGACGCCTCTGTTTACAAGAACCTCGTTTACCGTACAAGCTCAATATCACAGAAAGTGAAAAATGGATAAAGAACTTGTGGTACTTACGTACAATGCAGTATCACTCAGCAATGAAATCTATGTCATCAGGCCCGTAGCAGCATAATGAGTGGATTCAGGTACGATGATTCTAACTGAAATAAGTCACACAGAAAAAGAAATATCATAAGATATCACTAATACACGGAATGTAAACTTGGCTACACAGGAACTGAATTCCAAAACAAAACGGGGTCTCAAATTTAGAAAACCAACTTATGCTTGCTTAAGGGGAAAGGTGAGTTGGGGTGCTGCATAAAACCAGAGATTGAAATGAGCACAGATAAAGTTCCTTAAGCCAAATATGGAATAGACAAGAGCTACTCCTTGCTCAACGAAATGGACTCAACACCCCATATTAAACGCCTAAGAATGTACCTGACTAGTAAGTATCTTAAAACCTATGGATTGCTATGTCTCCAAAAGAGAATCAAGCGTGTGTACAGGGGCATAAACGCAGCAGTGATAGGATTGGAGAGGTTCGGTGAGCAAATGAAGACCCTTTGAAGTCATATTGCATGGTACCCATTACACGGGTCTCAACTCTCCAGGTTTAAGGTATTCTTCCTTCAGCTAAAACATGCATGTGGAACCCAGATTATGATCAACCGTGTGATCGGGAGACGTGTTCAAATATGTCTCAGTTTTCGTATCCTGGTACTCGGGTGCAACATTCGGGATGCTTTACTAACACTCTCCCCACTTGGAGAGTCAGCGCCTTTAACCTCCTGTTTGGCCCAGTTTGCAATTTCTGCGGAAGATGAACAGGAATAGCGAGAACCAATGAGAGACTAGCTGGAGGTGTCTGGACGGGCAAATTTAACTCTCATTTCCCACCAGGAAGAGGAATTAACCAAAGGCTCAGCGTGCCGTGCCGGAACCAGATTAGGGCCTGAAGCCATCCTGTGGTGTTGCGGCCAGCTCAAAAGAAAGCGAGTTGAAGAAAGGAGCTCAGGGGCACTGTAATTCACAAACCTGCAGAGTTATAAATGACAGCTATCGTCCAAAAATATACTGAAGTAAGGTTGCCAAGAGGACTTGAAAGCGGGGCAGAATTGCAGGAAACCGATTTCAGGAGGTAGACTGGAATTGCATTGAAAGCATAGGAAAAGAGGCAGAACGTCCACAATGATGCACTTGGCCAAAAAGGGCGTATGCGTTTTTTCCTGAATATATTCAGGAAAAAACGCATACGCACTTTTTGGCCAACCAAGCAAACTTGCGAAGGAAATCTGCACTACAATGAAGTCTCACTTCCCCCCGGTCAAAAGGGCCATCTGAAAAAAGTGTAAAATCCAGAAAGGCAGGACAGGCCATGGAGAACTGGGAGCCTTGTTATGCTGATGGGCGGGATGTAAATTGCCAACAGACACTCGGGAGAAGTGTATGGTGTTTCCTGAAACATCTAAAAAACAAAGCAACAGAGCCTAGGGCACTTCCACTTATGGTCCTATAGCTTAGGGAAATTAAAATCAAAAAGACACAGCCACCCCAAAGTTTGGGACGCCTCTGTTTACAAGAACCTCGTTTACCGTACAAGCTCAATATCACAGAAAGTGAAAAATGGATAAAGAACTTGTGGTACTTACGTACAATGCAGTATCACTCAGCAATGAAATCTATGTCATCAGGCCCGTAGCAGCATAATGAGTGGATTCAGGTACGATGATTCTAACTGAAATAAGTCACACAGAAAAAGAAATATCATAAGATATCACTAATACACGGAATGTAAACTTGGCTACACAGGAACTGAATTCCAAAACAAAACGGGGTCTCAAATTTAGAAAACCAACTTATGCTTGCTTAAGGGGAAAGGTGAGTTGGGGTGCTGCATAAAACCAGAGATTGAAATGAGCACAGATAAAGTTCCTTAAGCCAAATATGGAATAGACAAGAGCTACTCCTTGCTCAACGAAATGGACTCAACACCCCATATTAAACGCCTAAGAATGTACCTGACTAGTAAGTATCTTAAAACCTATGGATTGCTATGTCTCCAAAAGAGAATCAAGCGTGTGTACAGGGGCATAAACGCAGCAGTGATAGGATTGGAGAGGTTCGGTGAGCAAATGAAGACCCTTTGAAGTCATATTGCATGGTACCCATTACACGGGTCTCAACTCTCCAGGTTTAAGGTATTCTTCCTTCAGCTAAAACATGCATGTGGAACCCAGATTATGATCAACCGTGTGATCGGGAGACGTGTTCAAATATGTCTCAGTTTTCGTATCCTGGTACTCGGGTGCAACATTCGGGATGCTTTACTAACACTCTCCCCACTTGGAGAGTCAGCGCCTTTAACCTCCTGTTTGGCCCAGTTTGCAATTTCTGCGGAAGATGAACAGGAATAGCGAGAACCAATGAGAGACTAGCTGGAGGTGTCTGGACGGGCAAATTTAACTCTCATTTCCCACCAGGAAGAGGAATTAACCAAAGGCTCAGCGTGCCGTGCCGGAACCAGATTAGGGCCTGAAGCCATCCTGTGGTGTTGCGGCCAGCTCAAAAGAAAGCGAGTTGAAGAAAGGAGCTCAGGGGCACTGTAATTCACAAACCTGCAGAGTTATAAATGACAGCTATCGTCCAAAAATATACTGAAGTAAGGTTGCCAAGAGGACTTGAAAGCGGGGCAGAATTGCAGGAAACCGATTTCAGGAGGTAGACTGGAATTGCATTGAAAGCATAGGAAAAGAGGCAGAACGTCCACAATGATGCACTTGGCCAAAAAGGGCGTATGCGTTTTTTCCTGAATATATTCAGGAAAAAACGCATACGCCCTTTTTGGCCAACCAAGCAAACTTGCGAAGGAAATCTGCACTACAATGAAGTCTCACTTCCCCCCGGTCAAAAGGGCCATCTGAAAAAAGTGTAAAATCCAGAAAGGCAGGACAGGCCATGGAGAACTGGGAGCCTTGTTATGCTGATGGGCGGGATGTAAATTGCCAACAGACACTCGGGAGAAGTGTATGGTGTTTCCTGAAACATCTAAAAAACAAAGCAACAGAGCCTAGGGCACTTCCACTTATGGTCCTATAGCTTAGGGAAATTAAAATCAAAAAGACACAGCCACCCCAAAGTTTGGGACGCCTCTGTTTACAAGAACCTCGTTTACCGTACAAGCTCAATATCACAGAAAGTGAAAAATGGATAAAGAACTTGTGGTACTTACGTACAATGCAGTATCACTCAGCAATGAAATCTATGTCATCAGGCCCTTAGCAGCACAATGAGTGGATTCAGGTATGATGATTCTAACTGAAATAAGTCACACAGAAAAAGAAACATCATAAGATATCACTAATACACGGAATGTAAACTTGGCTACACAGGAACTGAATTCCAAAACAGAACAGGGTCTCAAATTTAGAAAACCAACTTATGCTTGCTTAAGGGGAAAGGTGAGTTGGGGTGCTGCATAAAACCAGAGATTGAAATGAGCACAGATAAAGTTCCTTAAGCCAAATATGGAATAGACAAGAGCTACTCCTTGCTCAACGAAATGGACTCAGCACCGCATATTAAACGCCTAAGAATGTACCTGACTAGTAAGTATCTTAAAACCTATGGATTGCTATGTCTCCAAAAGAGAATCAAGCGTGTGTACAGGGGCATAAACGCAGCAGTGATAGGATTGGAGAGGTTCGGTGAGCAAATGAAGACCCTTTGAAGTCATATTGCATGGCACCCATTACACGGGTCTCAACTCTCCAGGTTTAAGGTATTCTTCCTTCAGCTAAAACATGCATGTGGAACCCAGATTATGATCAACCGTGTGATCGGGAGACGTGTTCAAATATGTCTCAGTTTTCGTATCCTGGTACTCGGGTGCAACATTACAGACGCTTTACTAACACTCTCCCGACTTGGAGAGTCAGTCCCTTTAACCTCCTGTTTGGCCAGTTTGCAATTTCTTCGGAAGATGAACAGGAATAGCGAGAACCAATGAGAGACTAGCTGGAGGTGTCTGGACGGGCAAATTTAACTCTCATTTCCCACCAGGAAGAGGAAATAACGAAAAGCTCAGCGTGCCGTGCCGGAACCAGTTTAGGGCCTGAAGCCATCCTGCGGTGTTGCGGCCAGCTCAAAAGAAAGCGAGTTGAAGAAAGGAGCTCAGGGACACTGTAATTCACAAACCTGCAGAGTTATAAATGACAGCTATCGTCCAAAAATATACTGAAGTAAGGCTGCCAAGAGGACTTGAATGCGGGGCAGAATTGCAGGAAACCGATTTCAGGAGGTAGACTGGAATTGCATTGAAAGCATAGGAAAAGAGGCAGAACGTCCACCATGATGCACTTGGCCATAAAGGGCGTATGCGTTTTTTCCTGAATATATTCAGGAAAAAACGCATACGCCCTTTTTGGCCAACCAAGCAAGCTTGCAAAGGAAATCTGCACTACAATGAAGTCTCACTTCCCCCCGGTCAAAAGGGCCATCTGAACAAAGTGTAAAATCCAGAAAGGCAGGACAGGCCATGGAGAACTGGGAGCCTTGTTATGCTGATGGGCGGGATGTAAATTGCCAACAGCCACTCGGGAGAAGTGTATGGTGTTTCCTGAAACATCTAAAACACAAAGCAACAGAGCCTAGGGCACTTCCACTTATGGTCCTATAGCTTAGGGAAATTAAAATGAAAAAGACACAGCCACCCCAAAGTTTGGGACGCCTCTGTTTACAAGAACCTCGTTTACCGTACAAGTTCAATATCACAGAAAGTGAAAAATGGATAAAGAACTTGTGGTACTTACGTACAATGCAGTATCACTCAGCAATGAAATCTATGTTATCAGGCCCGTAGGAGCATAATGAGTGGATTCAGGTACGATGATTCTAACTGAAATAAGTCACACAGAAAAAGAAACATCATAAGATATCAGTAATACACGGAATGTAAACTTGGCTACACAGGAACTGAATTACAGAACAGAACAGGGTCTCAAATTTAGAAAACCAACTTATGCTTGCTTAAGGGGAAAGGTGAGTTGGGGTGCTGCATAAAACCAGAGATTGAAATGAGCACAGATAAAGTTCCTTAAGCCAAATATGGAATAGACAAGAGCTACTCTTTGCTCAACGAAATGGACTCAACACCGCATATTAAACGCCTAAGAATGTACCTGACTAGTAAGTATCTTAAAACCTATGGATTGCTATGTCTCTGAAAGAGAATCAAGCGTGTGTACAGGGGCATAAACGCAGCAGTGATAGGATTGGAGAGGTTCGGTGAGCAAATGAAGACCCTTTGAAGTCATATTGCATGGTACCCATTCCACGGGTCTCAACTCTCCAGGTTTAAGGTATTCTTCCTTCAGCTAAAACATGCATGTGGAACCCAGAGTATGATCAACCGTGTGAACGGGAGACGTGTTCAAATATGTCTCAGTTTTCCTCCCCTGGTACTCGGGTGCAACATTCCAGATGCTTTACTAAAACTCTCCCCACTTGGAGAGTCAGCGCCTTTAACCTCCTGTTTGGCCCAGTTTGCAATTTCTGCGGAAGATGAACAGGAATAGCGAGAACCAATGAGAGACTAGCTGGAGGTGTCTGGACGGGCAAATTTAACTCTCATTTCCCACCAGGAAGAGGAAATAACCAAAGGCTCAGCGTGCCGTGCCGGAACCAGATTAGGGCCTGAAGCCATCCTGCGGTTTTGCGGCCAGCTCAAAAGAAAGCGAGTTGAAGAAAGGAGCTCAGGGGCACTGTAATTCACAAACCTGCAGAGTTATAAATGACAGCTATTGTCCAAAAATATACTGAAGTAAGGCTGCCAAGAGGACTTGAAAGCGGGGCAGAATTGCAGGAAACCGATTTCAGGAGGTAGACTGGAATTGCATTGAAAGCATAGGAAAAGAGGCAGAACGTCCACAATGATGCACTTGGCCAAAAAGGGCGTATGCATTTTTTCCTGAATATATTCAGGAAAAAACGCATACGCCCTTTTTGGCCAACCAAGCAAGCTTGCAAAGGAAATCTGCACTACAATGAAGTCTCACTTCCTCCCGGTCAAAAGGACCATCTGAAAAAAGTGTAAAATCCAGAAAGGCAGGACAGGCCATAGAGAACTGGGAGCCTTGTTATGCTGATGGGCGGGATGTAAATTGCCAACAGACACTCGGGAGAAGTGTATGGTGTTTCCTGAAACATCTAAAAAACAAAGCAACAGAGCCTAGGGCACTTCCACTTATGGTCCTATAGCTTAGTAAAATTAAAATCAAAAGACACAGCCACCGCAAAGTTTGGGACGGCTCTGTTTATAAGAACCTCGTTTACCGTACAAGTTCAACATCGCAGAAAGTGAAAAATGGATAAAGAAGTTGTGGTACTTACGTACAATGCAGTATCACTCAGCAATGAAATCTATGTCATCAGGCCCGTAGCAGCACAATGAGTGGATTCAGGTACGATGATTCTAACTGAAATAAGTCACACAGAAAAAGAAACATCATAAGATATCAGTAATACACGGAATGTAAACTTGGCTACACAGGAACTGAATTACATAACAGAACAGGGTCTCAAATTTAGAAAACCAACTTATGCTTGCTTAAGGGGAAAGGTGAGTTGGGGTGCTGCATAAAACCAGAGATAGAAATGAGCACAGATAAAGTTCCTTAAGCCAAATATGGAATAGACAAGAGCTACTCCTTGCTCAACGAAATGGACTCAACACCCCATATTAAACGCCTAAGAATGTACCTGACTAGTAAGTATCTTAAAACCTATGGATTGCTATGTCTCGAAAAGAGAATCAAGCATTTGTTCAGGGGCATAAACAAAGCAGTGTTAGGATTGGAGAGGTTCGGTGAGCAAATGAAGACCCTTTGAAGTCATATTGCATGGTACCCATTACACGGGTCTCAACTCTCCAGGTTTAAGGTATTCTTCCTTCAGCTAAAACATGCATGTGGAACCCAGAGTATGATCAACCGTGTGAACGGCAGATGTGTTCAAATATGTCTCAGTTTTCCTCCCCTGGTACTTGGGTTCAACATTCCAGACGCTTTACTAACACTCTCCCCACTTGGAGAGTCAGCGCCTTTAACCTCCTGTTTGGCCCAGTTTGCAATTTCTGCGGAAGATGAACAGGAATAGGGAGAACCAATGAGAGACTAGCTGGAGGTGTCTGGACGGGCAAATTTAACTCTCATTTCCCACCAGGAAGAGGAATTAACCAAAGGCTCAGCGTGCCGTGCCGGAACCAGATTAGGGCCTGAAGCCATCCTGCGGTGTTGCGGCCAGCTCAAAAGAAAGCGAGTTGAAGAAAGGAGCTCAGGGGCACTGTAATTCACAAACCTGCAGAGTTATAAATGACAGCTATTGTCCAAAAATATACTGACGTAAGGCTGCCAAGAGGACTTGAAAGCGGGGCAGAATTGCAGGAAACCGATTTCAGGAGGTAGACTGGAATTGCATTGAAAGCATAGGAAAAGAGGCAGAACGTCCACAATGATGCACTTGGCCAAAAAGGGCGTATGCGTTTTTTCCTGAATATATTCAGGAAAAAACGCATACGCCCTTTTTGGCCAACCAAGCAAGCTTGCAAAGGAAATCTGCACTACAATGAAGTCTCACTTCCCCCCGCTCAAAAGGGCCATCTGAAAAAAGTGTAAAATCCAGAAAGGCAGGACAGGCCATGGAGAACTGGGAGCCTTGTTATGCTGATGGGCGGGATGTAAATTGCCAACAGACACTCGGGAGAAGTGTATGGTGTTTCCTGAAACATCTAAAAAACAAAGCAACAGAGCCTAGGGCACTTCCACTTATGGTCCTATAGCTTAGGGAAATTAAAATCAAAAAGACACAGCCACCCCAAAGTTTGGATCAGCTCTGTTTACAAGAACCTCGTTTACAGTACAAGTTCAACATCGCAGAAAGTGAAAAATGGATAAAGAAGTTGTGGTATTTACTTACAAAGCAATATCACTCAGCAATGAAATCTATGTCATCAGGCCCTTAGCAGCACAATGAGTGGATTCAGGTATGATGATTCTAACTGAAATAAGTCACACAGAAAAAGAAACATCATAAGATATCAGTAATACACGGAATGTAAACTTGGCTACACAGGAACTGAATTACAGAACAGAACAGGGTCTCAAATTTAGAAAACCAACTTATGCTTGCTTAAGGGGAAAGGTGAGTTGGGGTGCTGCATAAAACCAGAGACTGAAATGAGCACAGATAAAGTTCCTTAAGCCAAATATGGAATAGACAAGAGCTACTCCTTGCTCAACGAAATGGACTCAACACCGCATATTAAACGCCTAAGAATGTACCTGACTAGTAAGTATCTTAAAACCTATGGATTGCTATGTCTCCGAAAGAGAATCAAGCATGTGTACAGGGGCATAAACGCAGCAGTGATAGGATTGGAGAGGTTCGGTGAGCAAATGAAGACCCTTTGAAGTCATATTGCATAGTACCCATTCCACGGGTTTCAACTACCCAGGTTTAAGGTATTCTTCCTTCAGCTAAAACATGCATGTGGAACCTAGAGTACGATCAACCATGTGATCGGGAAACGTGTTCAAATATGTCTCAGTTTTCCTCCCCTGGTACTCGGGTGCAACATTCCAGACGCTTTACTTACACCCTCCCGACTTGGAGAGTCCGTCCCTTTAACCTCCTGTTTGGCCCAGTTTGCAATTTCTGCGGAAGATGAACAGGAATAGCGAGAACAAATGAGAGACTAGCTGGAGGTGTCTGGACGGGCAAATTTAACTCTCATTTCCCACCAGGAAGAGGAATTAACCAAAGGCTCAGTGTGCCGTGCCAGAACCAGATTAGGGCCTGAAGCCATCCTGCAGTGTTGCGGCCAGGTCACAAGAAAGCGAGTTGAAGAAAGGAGCTCAGGGGCACTGTAATTCACAAACCTGCAGAGTTATAAATGACAGCTATCGTCCAAAAATATACTGAAGTAAGGCTGCCAAGAGGACTTGAAAGCGGGGCAGAATTGCAGGAATCCGATTTCAGGAGGTAGACTGGAATTGCATTGAAAGCATAGGAAAAGAGGCAGAACGTCCACAATGATGCACTTGGCCAAAAAGGGCGTATGCGTTTTTTCCTGAATATATTCAGGAAAAAACGCATACGCCCTTTTTGGCCAACCAAGCAAGCTTGCAAAGGAAATCTGCACTACAATGAAGTCTCACTTCCCCCCGGTCAAAAGGGCCATCTGAAAAAAGTGTAAAATCCAGAAAGGCAGGACAGGCCATGGAGAACTGGGAGCCTTGTTATGCTGATGGGAGGGATGTAAATTGCCAACAGCCACTCGGGAGAAGTGTATGGTGTTTCCTGAAACATCTAAAAAACAAAGCAACAGAGCCTAGGGCACTTCCACTTATGGTCCTATAGCTTAGGGAAATTAAAATCAAAAAGACACAGCCACCCCAAAGTTTGGGACGCCTCTGTTTACAAGAACCTCATTTACCGTACAAGTTCAATATCACAGAAAGTGAAAAATGGATAAAGAAGTTGTGGTACTTACGTACAATGCAGTATCACTCAACAATGAAATCTATGTCATCAGGCCCGTAGCAGCATAATGAGTGGATTCAGGTACGATGATTCTAACTGAAATAAGTCACACAGAAAAAGAAACATCATAAGATATCACTAATACACAGAATGTAAACTTGGCTACACAGGAACTGAATTCCAAAACAGAACAGGGTCTCAAATTTAGAAAACCAACTTATGCTTGCTTAAGCGGAAAGGTGAGTTGGGGTGCTGCATAAAACCAGAGATTGAAATGAGCACAGATAAAGTTCCTTAAGCCAAATATGAAATAGACAAGAGCTACTCCTTGCTCAACGAAATGGACTCAACACCCCATATTAAATGCCTAAGAATGTACCTGACTAGTAAGTATCTTAAAACCTATGGATTGCTATGTCTCCAAAAGAGAATCAAGCGTCTGTACAGGGGGATAAATGCAGCAGTGATAGGATTGGAGAAGTGCGGTGAGCAAATGAAGACCCTTTGAAGTCATATTGCATGGTACCCATTTCACGGGTCTCAACTCTCCAGGTTTAAGGTATTCTTCCTTCAGCTAAAACATGCATGTGGGACCCAGAGTATGATCAACCGTGTGAACGGGAGACGTGTTCAAATATGTCTCAGTTTTCCTCCCCTGGTACTCGGGTGCAACATTCCAGACGCTTTACTAACACCCTCCCGACTTGGAGAGTCAGTCCCTTTAACCTCCTGTTTGGCCCAGTTTGCAATTTCTGCGGAAGATGAACAGGAATAGCGAGAACCAATGAGAGACTAGCTGGAGGTGTCTGGACGGGCAAATTTAACTCTCATTTCCCACCAGGAAGAGGAATTAACCAAAGGCTCAGCGTGCCGTGCCGGAACCAGATTAGGGCCTGAAGCCATCCTGCGGTGTTGCGGCCAGCTCAAAAGAAAGCGAGTTGAAGAAAGGAGCTCAGGGGCACTGTAATTCACAAACCTGCAGAGTTATAAATGACAGCTATCGTCCAAAGATATACTGATGTAAGGCTGCCAAGAGGACTTGAAAGCGGGGCAGAATTGCAGGAAACCGATTTCAGGAGGTAGACTGGAATTGCATTGAAAGCATAGGAAAAGAGGCAGAACGTCCACAATGATGCACTTGGCCAAAAAGGGCGTATGCGTTTTTTCCTGAATATATTCAGGAAAAAACGCATACGCCCTTTTTGGCCAACCAAGCAAGCTTGCAAAGGAAATCTGCACTACAATGAAGTCTCACTTCCCCCCGGTCAAAAGGGCCATCTGAAAAAAGTGTAAAATCCAGAAAGGCAGGACAGGCCATGGAGAACTGGGAGCCTTTTTATGCTGATGGGAGGGATGTAAATTGCCAACAGACACTCGGGAGAAGTGTATGGTGTTTCCTGAAACATCTAAAAAACAAAGCAACAGAGCCTAGGGCACTTCCACTTATGGTCCTATAGCTTAGGGAAATTAAAATCAAAAAGACACAGCCACCCCAAAGTTTGGGACGCCTCTGTTTACAAGAACCTCGTTTACAGTACAAGTTCAACATCGCAGAAAGTGAAAAATGGATAAAGAAGTTGTGGTATTTACTTACAAAGCAATATCACTCAGCAATGAAATCTATGTCATCAGGCCCTTAGCAGCACAATGAGTGGATTCAGGTATGATGATTCTAACTGAAATAAGTCACACAGAAAAAGAAACATCATAAGATATCAGTAATACACGGAATGTAAACTTGGCTACACAGGAACTGAATTACAGAACAGAACAGGGTCTCAAATTTAGAAAACCAACTTATGCTTGCTTAAGGGTAAAGGTGAGTTGGGGTGCTGCATAAAACCAGAGATTGAAATGAGCACAGATAAAGTTCCTTAAGCCAAATATGGAATAGACAAGAGCTACTCCTTGCTCAACGAAATGGACTCAACACCGCATATTAAACGCCTAAGAATGTACCTGACTAGTAAGTATCTTAAAACCTATGGATTGCTATGTCTCCGAAAGAGAATCAAGCATGTGTACAGGGGCATAAACGCAGCAGTGATAGGATTGGAGAGGTTCAGTGAGCAAATGAAGACCCTTTGAAGTCATATTGCATGGTACCCATTCCACGGGTTTCAACTACCCAGGTTTAAGGTATTCTACCTTCAGCTAAAACATGCATGTGGAAACTAGAGTACGATCAACCATGTGATCGGGAAACGTGTTCAAATATGTCTCAGTTTTCGTACCCTGGTACTCGGGTGCAACATTCCAGACGCTTTACTTACACCCTCCCGACTTGGAGAGTCAGTCCCTTTAACCTCCTGTTTGGCCCAGTTTGCAATTTCTGTGGAAGATGAACAGGAATAGCGAGAACAAATGAGAGACTAGCTGGAGGTGTCTGGACGGGCAAATTTAACTCTCATTTCCCACCAGGAAGAGGAATTAACCAAAGGCTCAGTGTGCCGTGCCAGAACCAGATTAGGGCCTGAAGCCATCCTGCGGTGTTGCGGCCAGGTCACAAGAAAGCGAGTTGAAGAAAGGAGCTCAGGGGCACTGTAATTCACAAACCTGCAGAGTTATAAATGACAGCTATCGTCCAAAAATATACTGAAGTAAGGCTGCCAAGAGGACTTGAAAGAGGGGCAGAATTGCAGGAATCCGATTTCAGGAGGTAGACTGGAATTGCATTGAAAGCATAGGAAAAGAGGCAGAACGTCCACAATGATGCACTTGGCCAAAAAGGGCGTATGCGTTTTTTCCTGAATATATTCAGGAAAAAACGCATACGCCCTTTTTGGCCAACCAAGCAAGCTTGCAAAGGAAATCTGCACTACAATGAAGTCTCACTTCCCCCCGGTCAAAAGGGCCATCTGAAAAAAGTGTAAAATCCAGAAAGGCAGGACAGGCCATGGAGAACTGGGAGCCTTGTTATGCTGTTGGGAGGGATGTAAATTGCCAACAGCCACTCGGGAGAAGTGTATGGTGTTTCCTGAAACATCTAAAAAACAAAGCAACAGAGCCTAGGGCACTTCCACTTATGGTCCTATAGCTTAGGGAAATTAAAATCAAAAAGACACAGCCACCCCAAAGTTTGGGACGCCTCTGTTTACAATAACCTCGTTTACCGTACAAGTTCAATATCACAGAAAGTGAAAAATGGATAAAGAAGTTGTGGTACTTACGTACAATGCAGTATCACTCAACAATGAAATCTATGTCATCAGGCCCGTAGCAGCATAATGAGTGGATTCAGGTACGATGATTCTAACTGAAATAAGTCACACAGAAAAAGAAACATCATAAGATATCACTAATACACAGAATGTAAACTTGGCTACACAGGAACTGAATTCCAAAACAGAACAGGGTCTCAAATTTAGAAAACCAACTTATGCTTGCTTAAGCGGAAAGGTGAGTTGGGGTGCTGCATAAAACCAGAGATTGAAATGAGCACAGATAAAGTTCCTTAAGCCAAATATGAAATAGACAAGAGCTACTCCTTGCTCAACGAAATGGACTCAACACCCAATATTAAATGCCTAAGAATGTACCTGACTAGTAAGTATCTTAAAACCTATGGATTGCTATGTCTCCAAAAGAGAATCAAGCGTCTGTACAGGGGGATAAATGCAGCAGTGATAGGATTGGAGAAGTGCGGTGAGCAAATGAAGACCCTTTGAAGTCATATTGCATGGTACCCATTACACGGGTCTCAACTCTCCAGGTTTAAGGTATTCTTCCTTCAGCTAAAACATGCATGTGGGACCCAGAGTATGATCAACCGTGTGAACGGGAGACGTGTTCAAATATGTCTCAGTTTTCCTCCCCTGGTACTCGGGTGCAACATTCCAGACGCTTTACTAACACCCTCCCGACTTGGAGAGTCAGTCCTTTTAACCTCCTGTTTGGCCCAGTTTGCAATTTCTGCGGAAGATGAACAGGAATAGCGAGAACCAATGAGAGACTAGCTGGAGGTGTCTGGACGGGCAAATTTAACTCTCATTTCCCACCAGGAAGAGGAATTAACCAAAGGCTCAGCGTGCCGTGCCGGAACCAGATTAGGGCCTGAAGCCATCCTGCGGTGTTGCGGCCAGCTCAAAAGAAAGCGAGTTGAAGAAAGGAGCTCAGGGGCACTGTAATTCACAAACCTGCAGAGTTATAAATGACAGCTATCGTCCAAAGATATACTGAAGTAAGGCTGCCAAGAGGACTTGAAAGCGGGGCAGAATTGCAGGAAACCGATTTCAGGAGGTAGACTGGAATTGCATTGAAAGCATAGGAAAAGAGGCAGAACGTCCACAATGATGCACTTGGCCAAAAAGGGCGTATGCGTTTTTTCCTGAATATATTCAGGAAAAAACGCATACGCCCTTTTTGGCCAACCAAGCAAGCTTGCAAAGGAAATCTGCACTACAATGAAGTCTCACTTCCCCCCGCTCAAAAGGGCCATCTGAAAAAAGTGTAAAATCCAGAAAGGCAGGACAGGCCATGGAGAACTGGGAGCCTTTTTATGCTGATGGGAGGGATGTAAATTGCCAACAGACACTCGGGAGAAGTGTATGGTGTTTCCTGAAACATCTAAAAAACAAAGCAACAGAGCCTAGGGCACTTCCACTTATGGTCCTATAGATTAGGGAAATTAAAATCAAAAAGACACAGCCACCCCAAAGTTTGGGACGCCTCTGTTTACAAGAACCTCGTTTACAGTACAAGTTCAACATCGCAGAAAGTGAAAAATGGATAAAGAAGTTGTGGTATTTACTTACAAAGCAATATCACTCAGCAATGAAATCTATGTCATCAGGCCCTTAGCAGCACAATGAGTGGATTCAGGTATGATGATTCTAACTGAAATAAGTCACACAGAAAAAGAAACATCATAAGATATCAGTAATACACGGAATGTAAACTTGGCTACACAGGAACTGAATTACAGAACAGAACAGGGTCTCAAATTTAGAAAACCAACTTATGCTTGCTTAAGGGGAAAGGTGAGTTGGGGTGCTGCATAAAACCAGAGATTGAAATGAGCACAGATAAAGTTCCTTAAGCCAAATATGGAATAGACAAGAGCTACTCCTTGCTCAACGAAATGGACTCAACACCGCATATTAAACGCCTAAGAATGTACCTGACTAGTAAGTATCTTAAAACCTATGGATTGCTATGTCTCCGAAAGAGAATCAAGCATGTGTACAGGGGCATAAACGCAGCAGTGATAGGATTGGAGAGGTTCAGTGAGCAAATGAAGACCCTTTGAAGTCATATTGCATGGTACCCATTCCACGGGTTTCAACTACCCAGGTTTAAGGTATTCTACCTTCAGCTAAAACATGCATGTGGAAACTAGAGTATGATCAACCATGTGATCAGGAAACGTGTTCAAATATGTCTCAGTTTTCGTACCCTGGTACTCGGGTGCAACATTCCAGACGCTTTACTAACACTCTCCCCACTTGGAGAGTCAGTCCCTTTAACCTCCTGTTTGGCCCAGTTTGCAATTTCTGTGGAAGATGAACAGGAATAGCGAGAACCAATGAGAGACTAGCTGGAGGTGTCTGGAGGGGCAAATTTAACTCTCATTTCCCACCAGGAAGAGGAATTAACCAAAGGCTCAGCTTGCCGTGCCGGAACCAGATTAGGGCCTGAAGCCATCCTGCGGTGTTGCGGCCAGCTCAAAAGAAAGCGAGTTGAAGAAAGGAGCTCAGGGGCACTGTAATTCACAAACCTGCAGAGTTATAAATGACAGCTATCGTCCAAAAATATACTGAAGTAAGGCTGCCAAGAGGACTTGAAAGCGGGGCAGAATTGCAGGAATCCGATTTCAGGAGGTAGACTGGAATTGCATTGAAAGCATAGGAAAAGAGGCAGAACGTCCACAATGATGCACTTGGCCAAAAAGGGCGTATGCGTTTTTTCCTGAATATATTCAGGAAAAAACGCATACGCCCTTTTTGGCCAACCAAGCAAGCTTGCAAAGGAAATCTGCACTACAATGAAGTCTCACTTCCCCCCGGTCAAAAGGGCCATCTGAAAAAAGTGTAAAATCCAGAAAGGCAGGACAGGCCATGGAGAACTGGGAGCCTTGTTATGCTGATGGGCGGGATGTAAATTGCCAACAGACACTCGGGAGAAGTGTATGGTGTTTCCTGAAACATCTAAAAAACAAAGCAACAGAGCCTAGGGCACTTCCACTTATGGTCCTATAGCTTAGGGAAATTAAAATCAAAAAGACACAGCCACCCCAAAGTTTGGGACGCCTCTGTTTACAAGAACCTCGTTTACAGTACAAGTTCAACATCGCAGAAAGTGAAAAATGGATAAAGAAGTTGTGGTATTTACTTACAACAATATCACTCAGCAATGAAATCTATGTCATCAGGCCCTTAGCAGCACAATGAGTGGATTCAGGTATGATGATTCTAACTGAAATAAGTCACACAGAAAAAGAAACATCATAAGATATCAGTAATACACGGAATGTAAACTTGGCTACACAGGAACTGAATTACAGAACAGAACAGGGTCTCAAATTTAGAAAACCAACTTATGCTTGCTTAAGGGGAAAGGTGAGTTGGGGTGCTGCATAAAACCAGAGACTGAAATGAGCACAGATAAAGTTCCTTAAGCCAAATATGGAATAGACAAGAGCTACTCCTTGCTCAACGAAATGGACTCAACACCGCATATTAAACGCCTAAGAATGTACCTGACTAGTAAGTATCTTAAAACCTATGGATTGCTATGTCTCCGAAAGAGAATCAAGCATGTGTACAGGGGCATAAACGCAGCAGTGATAGGATTGGAGAGGTTCAGTGAGCAAATGAAGACCCTTTGAAGTCATATTGCATGGTACCCATTCCACGGGTTTCAACTACCCAGGTTTAAGGTATTCTACCTTCAGCTAAAACATGCATGTGGAAACTAGAGTATGATCAACCATGTGATCAGGAAACGTGTTCAAATATGTCTCAGTTTTCGTACCCTGGTACTCGGGTGCAACATTCCAGACGCTTTACTAACACTCTCCCCACTTGGAGAGTCAGTCCCTTTAACCTCCTGTTTGGCCCAGTTTGCAATTTCTGTGGAAGATGAACAGGAATAGCGAGAACCAATGAGAGACTAGCTGGAGGTGTCTGGAGGGGCAAATTTAACTCTCATTTCCCACCAGGAAGAGGAATTAACCAAAGGCTCAGCTTGCCGTGCCGGAACCAGATTAGGGCCTGAAGCCATCCTGCGGTGTTGCGGCCAGCTCAAAAGAAAGCGAGTTGAAGAAAGGAGCTCAGGGGCACTGTAATTCACAAACCTGCAGAGTTATAAATGACAGCTATCGTCCAAAAATATACTGAAGTAAGGCTGCCAAGAGGACTTGAAAGCGGGGCAGAATTGCAGGAATCCGATTTCAGGAGGTAGACTGGAATTGCATTGAAAGCATAGGAAAAGAGGCAGAACGTCCACAATGATGCACTTGGCCAAAAAGGGCGTATGCGTTTTTTCCTGAATATATTCAGGAAAAAACGCATACGCCCTTTTTGGCCAACCAAGCAAGCTTGCAAAGGAAATCTGCACTACAATGAAGTCTCACTTCCCCCCGGTCAAAAGGGCCATCTGAAAAAAGTGTAAAATCCAGAAAGGCAGGACAGGCCATGGAGAACTGGGAGCCTTGTTATGCTGATGGGAGGGATGTAAATTGCCAACAGCCACTCGGGAGAAGTGTATGGTGTTTCCTGAAACATCTAAAAAACAAAGCAACAGAGCCTAGGGCACTTCCACTTATGGTCCTATAGCTTAGGGAAATTAAAATCAAAAAGACACAGCCACCCCAAAGTTTGGGACGCCTCTGTTTACAAGAACCTCATTTACCGTACAAGTTCAATATCACAGAAAGTGAAAAATGGATAAAGAAGTTGTGGTACTTACGTACAATGCAGTATCACTCAACAATGAAATCTATGTCATCAGGCCCGTAGCAGCATAATGAGTGGATTCAGGTACGATGATTCTAACTGAAATAAGTCACACAGAAAAAGAAACATCATAAGATATCACTAATACACAGAATGTAAACTTGGCTACACAGGAACTGAATTCCAAAACAGAACAGGGTCTCAAATTTAGAAAACCAACTTATGCTTGCTTAAGCGGAAAGGTGAGTTGGGGTGCTGCATAAAACCAGAGATTGAAATGAGCACAGATAAAGTTCCTTAAGCCAAATATGAAATAGACAAGAGCTACTCCTTGCTCAACGAAATGGACTCAACACCCCATATTAAATGCCTAAGAATGTACCTGACTAGTAAGTATCTTAAAACCTATGGATTGCTATGTCTCCAAAAGAGAATCAAGCGTCTGTACAGGGGGATAAATGCAGCAGTGATAGGATTGGAGAAGTGCGGTGAGCAAATGAAGACCCTTTGAAGTCATATTGCATGGTACCCATTACACGGGTCTCAACTCTCCAGGTTTAAGGTATTCTTCCTTCAGCTAAAACATGCATGTGGGACGCAGAGTATGATCAACCGTGTGAACGGGAGACGTGTTCAAATATGTCTCAGTTTTCCTCCCCTGGTACTCGGGTGCAACATTCCAGACGCTTTACTAACACTCTCCCCACTTGGAGAGTCAGCGCCTTTAACCTCCTGTTTGGCCCAGTTTGCAATTTCTGCGGAAGATGAACAGGAATAGCGAGAACCAATGAGAGACTAGCTGGAGGTGTCTGGACGGGCAAATTTAACTCTCATTTCCCACCAGGAAGAGGAAATAACCAAAGGCTCAGGGTGCCGTGCCGGAACCAGATTAGGGCCTGAAGCCATCCTGCGGTGTTGCGGCCAGCTCAAAAGAAAGCGAGTTGAAGAAAGGAGCTCAGGGGCACTGTAATTCACAAACCTGCAGAGTTATAAATGACAGCTATCGTCCAAAGATATACTGATGTAAGGCTGCCAAGAGGACTTGAAAGCGGGGCAGAATTGCAGGAAACCGATTTCAGGAGGTAGACTGGAATTGCATTGAAAGCATAGGAAAAGAGGCAGAACGTCCACAATGATGCACTTGGCCAAAAAGGGCGTATGCGTTTTTTCCTGAATATATTCAGGAAAAAACGCATACGCCCTTTTTGGCCAACCAAGCAAGCTTGCAAAGGAAATCTGCACTACAATGAAGTCTCACTTCCCCCCGGTCAAAAGGGCCATCTGAAAAAAGTGTAAAATCCAGAAAGGCAGGACAGGCCATGGAGAACTGGGAGCCTTTTTATGCTGATGGGAGGGATGTAAATTGCCAACAGACACTCGGGAGAAGTGTATGGTGTTTCCTGAAACATCTAAAAAACAAAGCAACAGAGCCTAGGGCACTTCCACTTATGGTCCTATAGATTAGGGAAATTAAAATCAAAAAGACACAGCCACCCCAAAGTTTGGGACGCCTCTGTTTACAAGAACCTCGTTTACAGTACAAGTTCAACATCGCAGAAAGTGAAAAATGGATAAAGAAGTTGTGGTATTTACTTACAAAGCAATATCACTCAGCAATGAAATCTATGTCATCAGGCCCTTAGCAGCACAATGAGTGGATTCAGGTATGATGATTCTAACTGAAATAAGTCACACAGAAAAAGAAACATCATAAGATATCAGTAATACACGGAATGTAAACTTGGCTACACAGGAACTGAATTACAGAACAGAACAGGGTCTCAAATTTAGAAAACCAACTTATGCTTGCTTAAGGGGAAAGGTGAGTTGGGGTGCTGCATAAAACCAGAGATTGAAATGAGCACAGATAAAGTTCCTTAAGCCAAATATGGAATAGACAAGAGCTACTCCTTGCTCAACGAAATGGACTCAACACCGCATATTAAACGCCTAAGAATGTACCTGACTAGTAAGTATCTTAAAACCTATGGATTGCTATGTCTCCGAAAGAGAATCAAGCATGTGTACAGGGGCATAAACGCAGCAGTGATAGGATTGGAGAGGTTCAGTGAGCAAATGAAGACCCTTTGAAGTCATATTGCATGGTACCCATTCCACGGGTTTCAACTACCCAGGTTTAAGGTATTCTACCTTCAGCTAAAACATGCATGTGGAAACTAGAGTATGATCAACCATGTGATCGGGAAACGTGTTCAAATATGTCTCAGTTTTCGTACCCTGGTACTCGGGTGCAACATTCCAGACGCTTTACTAACACTCTCCCCAGTTGGAGAGTCAGTCCCTTTAACCTCCTGTTTGGCCCAGTTTGCAATTTCTGTGGAAGATGAACAGGAATAGCGAGAACCAATGAGAGACTAGCTGGAGGTGTCTGGAGGGGTAAATTTAACTCTCATTTCCCACCAGGAAGAGGAATTAACCAAAGGCTCAGCTTGCCGTGCCGGAACCAGATTAGGGCCTGAAGCCATCCTGCGGTGTTGCGGCCAGCTCAAAAGAAAGCGAGTTGAAGAAAGGAGCTCAGGGGCACTGTAATTCACAAACCTGCAGAGTTATAAATGACAGCTATCGTCCAAAAATATACTGAAGTAAGGCTGCCAAGAGGACTTGAAAGCGGGGCAGAATTGCAGGAATCCGATTTCAGGAGGTAGACTGGAATTGCATTGAAAGCATAGGAAAAGAGGCAGAACGTCCACAATGATGCACTTGGCCAAAAAGGGCGTATGCGTTTTTTCCTGAATATATTCAGGAAAAAACGCATACGCCCTTTTTGGCCAACCAAGCAAGCTTGCAAAGGAAATCTGCACTACAATGAAGTCTCACTTCCCCCCGGTCAAAAGGGCCATCTGAAAAAAGTGTAAAATCCAGAAAGGCAGGACAGGCCATGGAGAACTGGGAGCCTTGTTATGCTGATGGGCGGGATGTAAATTGCCAACAGACACTCGGGAGAAGTGTATGGTGTTTCCTGAAACATCTAAAAAACAAAGCAACAGAGCCTAGGGCACTTCCACTTATGGTCCTATAGCTTAGGGAAATTAAAATCAAAAAGACACAGCCACCCCAAAGTTTGGGACGCCTCTGTTTACAAGAACCTCGTTTACAGTACAAGTTCAACATCGCAGAAAGTGAAAAATGGATAAAGAAGTTGTGGTATTTACTTACAACAATATCACTCAGCAATGAAATCTATGTCATCAGGCCCTTAGCAGCACAATGAGTGGATTCAGGTATGATGATTCTAACTGAAATAAGTCACACAGAAAAAGAAACATCATAAGATATCAGTAATACACGGAATGTAAACTTGGCTACACAGGAACTGAATTACAGAACAGAACAGGGTCTCAAATTTAGAAAACCAACTTATGCTTGCTTAAGGGGAAAGGTGAGTTGGGGTGCTGCATAAAACCAGAGACTGAAATGAGCACAGATAAAGTTCCTTAAGCCAAATATGGAATAGACAAGAGCTACTCCTTGCTCAACGAAATGGACTCAACACCGCATATTAAACGCCTAAGAATGTACCTGACTAGTAAGTATCTTAAAACCTATGGATTGCTATGTCTCCGAAAGAGAATCAAGCATGTGTACAGGGGCATAAACGCAGCAGTGATAGGATTGGAGAGGTTCGGTGAGCAAATGAAGACCCTTTGAAGTCATATTGCATAGTACCCATTCCACGGGTTTCAACTACCCAGGTTTAAGGTATTCTTCCTTCAGCTAAAACATGCATGTGGAACCTAGAGTACGATCAACCATGTGATCGGGAAACGTGTTCAAATATGTCTCAGTTTTCGTACCCTGGTACTCGGGTGCAACATTCCAGACGCTTTATTACACCCTCCCGACTTGGAGAGTCAGTCCCTTTAACCTCCTGTTTGGCCCAGTTTGCAATTTCTGCGGAAGATGAACAGGAATAGCGAGAACAAATGAGAGACTAGCTGGAGGTGTCTGGACGGGCAAATTTAACTCTCATTTCCCACCAGGAAGAGGAATTAACCAAAGGCTCAGTGTGCCGTGCCAGAACCAGATTAGGGCCTGAAGCCATCCTGCGGTGTTGCGGCCAGCTCAAAAGAAAGCGAGTTGAAGAAAGGAGCTCAGGGGCACTGTAATTCACAAACCTGCAGAGTTATAAATGACAGCTATCGTCCAAAAATATACTGAAGTAAGGCTGCCAAGAGGACTTGAAAGCGGGGCAGAATTGCAGGAATCCGATTTCAGGAGGTAGACTGGAATTGCATTGAAAGCATAGGAAAAGAGGCAGAACATCCACAATGATGCACTTGGCCAAAAAGGGCGTATGCGTTTTTTCCTGAATATATTCAGGAAAAAACGCATACGCCCTTTTTGGCCAACCAAGCAAGCTTGCAAAGGAAATCTGCACTACAATGAAGTCTCACTTCCCCCCGGTCAAAAGGGCCATCTGAAAAAAGTGTAAAATCCAGAAAGGCAGGACAGGCCATGGAGAACTGGGAGCCTTGTTATGCTGATGGGCGGGATGTAAATTGCCAACAGACACTCGGGAGAAGTGTATGGTGTTTCCTGAAACATCTAAAAAACAAAGCAACAGAGCCTAGGGCACTTCCACTTATGGTCCTATAGCTTAGGGAAATTAAAATCAAAAAGACACAGCCACCTCAAAGTTTGGGACGCCTCTGTTTACAAGAACCTCATTTACCGTACAAGTTCAATATCACAGAAAGTGAAAAATGGATAAAGAAGTTGTGGTACTTACGTACAATGCAGTATCACTCAACAATGAAATCTATGTCATCAGGCCCGTAGCAGCATAATGAGTGGATTCAGGTACGATGATTCTAACTGAAATAAGTCACACAGAAAAAGAAACATCATAAGATATCACTAATACACAGAATGTAAACTTGGCTACACAGGAACTGAATTCCAAAACAGAACAGGGTCTCAAATTTAGAAAACCAACTTATGCTTGCTTAAGGGGAAAGGTGAGTTGGGGTGCTGCATAAAACCAGAGATTGAAATGAGCACAGATAAAGTTCCTTAAGCCAAATATGGAATAGATAAGAGCTACTCCTTGCTCAACGAAATGGACTCAACACCCCATATTAAATGCCTAAGAATGTACCTGACTAGTAAGTATCTTAAAACCTATGGATTGCTATGTCTCCAAAAGAGAATCAAGCGTCTGTACAGGGGGATAAACGCAGCAGTGATAGGATTGGAGAAGTTCGGTGAGCAAATGAAGACCCTTTGAAGTCATATTGCATGGTACCCATTACACGGGTCTCAACTCTCCAGGTTTAAGGTATTCTTCCTTCAGCTAAAACATGCATGTGGAACCCAGAGTATGATCAACCGTGTGAACGGGAGACGTGTTCAAATATGTCTCAGTTTTTGTACCCTGGTACTCGGGTGCAACATTCCAGACGCTTTACTAACACCCTCCCGACTTGGAGAGTCAGTCCCTTTAACCTCCTGTTTGGCCCAGTTTGCAATTTCTGCGGAAGATGAACAGGAATAGCGAGAACCAATGAGAGACTAGCTGGAGGTGTCTGGACGGGCAAATTTAACTCTCATTTCCCACCAGGAAGAGGAATTAACCAAAGGCTCAGCGTGCCGTGCCGGAACCAGATTAAGGCCTGAAGCCATCCTGCGGTGTTGCGGCCAGCTCAAAAGAAAGCGAGTTGAAGAAAGGAGCTCAGGGGCACTGTAATTCACAAACCTGCAGAGTTATAAATGACAGCTATCGTCCAAAAATATACTGAAGTAAGGCTGCCAAGAGGACTTGAAAGCGGGGCAGAATTGCAGGAAACCGATTTCAGGAGGTAGACTGGAATTGCATTGAAAGCATAGGAAAAGAGGCAGAACGTCCACAATGATGCACTTGGCCAAAAAGGGCGTATGCGTTTTTTCCTGAATATATTCAGGAAAAAACGCATACGCCCTTTTTGGCCAACCAAGCAAGCTTGCAAAGGAAATCTGCACTACAATGAAGTCTCACTTCCCCCCGGTCAAAAGGGCCATCTGAAAAAAGTGTAAAATCCAGAAAGGCAGGACAGGCCATGGAGAACTGGGAGCCTTGTTATGCTGATGGGAGGGATGTAAATTGCCAACAGCCACTCGGGAGAAGTGTATGGTGTTTCCTGAAACATCTAAAAAACAAAGCAACAGAGCCTAGGGCACTTCCACTTATGGTCCTATAGCTTAGGGAAATTAAAATCAAAAAGACACAGCCACCCCAAAGTTTGGGACGCCTCTGTTTACAAGAACCTCATTTACCGTACAAGTTCAATATCACAGAAAGTGAAAAATGGATAAAGAAGTTGTGGTACTTACGTACAATGCAGTATCACTCAACAATGAAATCTATGTCATCAGGCCCGTAGCAGCATAATGAGTGGATTCAGGTACGATGATTCTAACTGAAATAAGTCACACAGAAAAAGAAACATCATAAGATATCACTAATACACAGAATGTAAACTTGGCTACACAGGAACTGAATTCCAAAACAGAACAGGGTCTCAAATTTAGAAAACCAACTTATGCTTGCTTAAGCGGAAAGGTGAGTTGGGGTGCTGCATAAAACCAGAGATTGAAATGAGCACAGATAAAGTTCCTTAAGCCAAATATGAAATAGACAAGAGCTACTCCTTGCTCAACGAAATGGACTCAACACCCCATATTAAATGCCTAAGAATGTACCTGACTAGTAAGTATCTTAAAACCTATGGATTGCTATGTCTCCAAAAGAGAATCAAGCGTCTGTACAGGGGGATAAATGCAGCAGTGATAGGATTGGAGAAGTGCGGTGAGCAAATGAAGACCCTTTGAAGTCATATTGCATGGTACCCATTACACGGGTCTCAACTCTCCAGGTTTAAGGTATTCTTCCTTCAGCTAAAACATGCATGTGGGACGCAGAGTATGATCAACCGTGTGAACGGGAGACGTGTTCAAATATGTCTCAGTTTTCCTCCCCTGGTACTCGGGTGCAACATTCCAGACGCTTTACTAACACTCTCCCCACTTGGAGAGTCAGCGCCTTTAACCTCCTGTTTGGCCCAGTTTGCAATTTCTGCGGAAGATGAACAGGAATAGCGAGAACCAATGAGAGACTAGCTGGAGGTGTCTGGACGGGCAAATTTAACTCTCATTTCCCACCAGGAAGAGGAAATAACCAAAGGCTCAGGGTGCCGTGCCGGAACCAGATTAGGGCCTGAAGCCATCCTGCGGTGTTGCGGCCAGCTCAAAAGAAAGCGAGTTGAAGAAAGGAGCTCAGGGGCACTGTAATTCACAAACCTGCAGAGTTATAAATGACAGCTATCGTCCAAAGATATACTGATGTAAGGCTGCCAAGAGGACTTGAAAGCGGGGCAGAATTGCAGGAAACCGATTTCAGGAGGTAGACTGGAATTGCATTGAAAGCATAGGAAAAGAGGCAGAACGTCCACAATGATGCACTTGGCCAAAAAGGGCGTATGCGTTTTTTCCTGAATATATTCAGGAAAAAACGCATACGCCCTTTTTGGCCAACCAAGCAAGCTTGCAAAGGAAATCTGCACTACAATGAAGTCTCACTTCCCCCCGGTCAAAAGGGCCATCTGAAAAAAGTGTAAAATCCAGAAAGGCAGGACAGGCCATGGAGAACTGGGAGCCTTTTTATGCTGATGGGAGGGATGTAAATTGCCAACAGACACTCGGGAGAAGTGTATGGTGTTTCCTGAAACATCTAAAAAACAAAGCAACAGAGCCTAGGGCACTTCCACTTATGGTCCTATAGATTAGGGAAATTAAAATCAAAAAGACACAGCCACCCCAAAGTTTGGGACGCCTCTGTTTACAAGAACCTCGTTTACAGTACAAGTTCAACATCGCAGAAAGTGAAAAATGGATAAAGAAGTTGTGGTATTTACTTACAAAGCAATATCACTCAGCAATGAAATCTATGTCATCAGGCCCTTAGCAGCACAATGAGTGGATTCAGGTATGATGATTCTAACTGAAATAAGTCACACAGAAAAAGAAACATCATAAGATATCAGTAATACACGGAATGTAAACTTGGCTACACAGGAACTGAATTACAGAACAGAACAGGGTCTCAAATTTAGAAAACCAACTTATGCTTGCTTAAGGGGAAAGGTGAGTTGGGGTGCTGCATAAAACCAGAGATTGAAATGAGCACAGATAAAGTTCCTTAAGCCAAATATGGAATAGACAAGAGCTACTCCTTGCTCAACGAAATGGACTCAACACCGCATATTAAACGCCTAAGAATGTACCTGACTAGTAAGTATCTTAAAACCTATGGATTGCTATGTCTCCGAAAGAGAATCAAGCATGTGTACAGGGGCATAAACGCAGCAGTGATAGGATTGGAGAGGTTCAGTGAGCAAATGAAGACCCTTTGAAGTCATATTGCATGGTACCCATTCCACGGGTTTCAACTACCCAGGTTTAAGGTATTCTACCTTCAGCTAAAACATGCATGTGGAAACTAGAGTATGATCAACCATGTGATCGGGAAACGTGTTCAAATATGTCTCAGTTTTCGTACCCTGGTACTCGGGTGCAACATTCCAGACGCTTTACTAACACTCTCCCCAGTTGGAGAGTCAGTCCCTTTAACCTCCTGTTTGGCCCAGTTTGCAATTTCTGTGGAAGATGAACAGGAATAGCGAGAACCAATGAGAGACTAGCTGGAGGTGTCTGGAGGGGCAAATTTAACTCTCATTTCCCACCAGGAAGAGGAATTAACCAAAGGCTCAGCTTGCCGTGCCGGAACCAGATTAGGGCCTGAAGCCATCCTGCGGTGTTGCGGCCAGCTCAAAAGAAAGCGAGTTGAAGAAAGGAGCTCAGGGGCACTGTAATTCACAAACCTGCAGAGTTATAAATGACAGCTATCGTCCAAAAATATACTGAAGTAAGGCTGCCAAGAGGACTTGAAAGCGGGGCAGAATTGCAGGAATCCGATTTCAGGAGGTAGACTGGAATTGCATTGAAAGCATAGGAAAAGAGGCAGAACGTCCACAATGATGCACTTGGCCAAAAAGGGCGTATGCGTTTTTTCCTGAATATATTCAGGAAAAAACGCATACGCCCTTTTTGGCCAACCAAGCAAGCTTGCAAAGGAAATCTGCACTACAATGAAGTCTCACTTCCCCCCGGTCAAAAGGGCCATCTGAAAAAAGTGTAAAATCCAGAAAGGCAGGACAGGCCATGGAGAACTGGGAGCCTTGTTATGCTGATGGGCGGGATGTAAATTGCCAACAGACACTCGGGAGAAGTGTATGGTGTTTCCTGAAACATCTAAAAAACAAAGCAACAGAGCCTAGGGCACTTCCACTTATGGTCCTATAGCTTAGGGAAATTAAAATCAAAAAGACACAGCCACCCCAAAGTTTGGGACGCCTCTGTTTACAAGAACCTCGTTTACAGTACAAGTTCAACATCGCAGAAAGTGAAAAATGGATAAAGAAGTTGTGGTATTTACTTACAACAATATCACTCAGCAATGAAATCTATGTCATCAGGCCCTTAGCAGCACAATGAGTGGATTCAGGTATGATGATTCTAACTGAAATAAGTCACACAGAAAAAGAAACATCATAAGATATCAGTAATACACGGAATGTAAACTTGGCTACACAGGAACTGAATTACAGAACAGAACAGGGTCTCAAATTTAGAAAACCAACTTATGCTTGCTTAAGGGGAAAGGTGAGTTGGGGTGCTGCATAAAACCAGAGACTGAAATGAGCACAGATAAAGTTCCTTAAGCCAAATATGGAATAGACAAGAGCTACTCCTTGCTCAACGAAATGGACTCAACACCGCATATTAAACGCCTAAGAATGTACCTGACTAGTAAGTATCTTAAAACCTATGGATTGCTATGTCTCCGAAAGAGAATCAAGCATGTGTACAGGGGCATAAACGCAGCAGTGATAGGATTGGAGAGGTTCGGTGAGCAAATGAAGACCCTTTGAAGTCATATTGCATAGTACCCATTCCACGGGTTTCAACTACCCAGGTTTAAGGTATTCTTCCTTCAGCTAAAACATGCATGTGGAACCTAGAGTACGATCAACCATGTGATCGGGAAACGTGTTCAAATATGTCTCAGTTTTCGTACCCTGGTACTCGGGTGCAACATTCCAGACGCTTTATTACACCCTCCCGACTTGGAGAGTCAGTCCCTTTAACCTCCTGTTTGGCCCAGTTTGCAATTTCTGCGGAAGATGAACAGGAATAGCGAGAACAAATGAGAGACTAGCTGGAGGTGTCTGGACGGGCAAATTTAACTCTCATTTCCCACCAGGAAGAGGAATTAACCAAAGGCTCAGTGTGCCGTGCCAGAACCAGATTAGGGCCTGAAGCCATCCTGCGGTGTTGCGGCCAGCTCAAAAGAAAGCGAGTTGAAGAAAGGAGCTCAGGGGCACTGTAATTCACAAACCTGCAGAGTTATAAATGACAGCTATCGTCCAAAAATATACTGAAGTAAGGCTGCCAAGAGGACTTGAAAGCGGGGCAGAATTGCAGGAATCCGATTTCAGGAGGTAGACTGGAATTGCATTGAAAGCATAGGAAAAGAGGCAGAACATCCACAATGATGCACTTGGCCAAAAAGGGCGTATGCGTTTTTTCCTGAATATATTCAGGAAAAAACGCATACGCCCTTTTTGGCCAACCAAGCAAGCTTGCAAAGGAAATCTGCACTACAATGAAGTCTCACTTCCCCCCGGTCAAAAGGGCCATCTGAAAAAAGTGTAAAATCCAGAAAGGCAGGACAGGCCATGGAGAACTGGGAGCCTTGTTATGCTGATGGGCGGGATGTAAATTGCCAACAGACACTCGGGAGAAGTGTATGGTGTTTCCTGAAACATCTAAAAAACAAAGCAACAGAGCCTAGGGCACTTCCACTTATGGTCCTATAGCTTAGGGAAATTAAAATCAAAAAGACACAGCCACCTCAAAGTTTGGGACGCCTCTGTTTACAAGAACCTCATTTACCGTACAAGTTCAATATCACAGAAAGTGAAAAATGGATAAAGAAGTTGTGGTACTTACGTACAATGCAGTATCACTCAACAATGAAATCTATGTCATCAGGCCCGTAGCAGCATAATGAGTGGATTCAGGTACGATGATTCTAACTGAAATAAGTCACACAGAAAAAGAAACATCATAAGATATCACTAATACACAGAATGTAAACTTGGCTACACAGGAACTGAATTCCAAAACAGAACAGGGTCTCAAATTTAGAAAACCAACTTATGCTTGCTTAAGGGGAAAGGTGAGTTGGGGTGCTGCATAAAACCAGAGATTGAAATGAGCACAGATAAAGTTCCTTAAGCCAAATATGGAATAGATAAGAGCTACTCCTTGCTCAACGAAATGGACTCAACACCCCATATTAAATGCCTAAGAATGTACCTGACTAGTAAGTATCTTAAAACCTATGGATTGCTATGTCTCCAAAAGAGAATCAAGCGTCTGTACAGGGGGATAAACGCAGCAGTGATAGGATTGGAGAAGTTCGGTGAGCAAATGAAGACCCTTTGAAGTCATATTGCATGGTACCCATTACACGGGTCTCAACTCTCCAGGTTTAAGGTATTCTTCCTTCAGCTAAAACATGCATGTGGAACCCAGAGTATGATCAACCGTGTGAACGGGAGACGTGTTCAAATATGTCTCAGTTTTTGTACCCTGGTACTCGGGTGCAACATTCCAGACGCTTTACTAACACCCTCCCGACTTGGAGAGTCAGTCCCTTTAACCTCCTGTTTGGCCCAGTTTGCAATTTCTGCGGAAGATGAACAGGAATAGCGAGAACCAATGAGAGACTAGCTGGAGGTGTCTGGACGGGCAAATTTAACTCTCATTTCCCACCAGGAAGAGGAATTAACCAAAGGCTCAGCGTGCCGTGCCGGAACCAGATTAAGGCCTGAAGCCATCCTGCGGTGTTGCGGCCAGCTCAAAAGAAAGCGAGTTGAAGAAAGGAGCTCAGGGGCACTGTAATTCACAAACCTGCAGAGTTATAAATGACAGCTATCGTCCAAAAATATACTGAAGTAAGGCTGCCAAGAGGACTTGAAAGCGGGGCAGAATTGCAGGAAACCGATTTCAGGAGGTAGACTGGAATTGCATTGAAAGCATAGGAAAAGAGGCAGAACGTCCACAATGATGCACTTGGCCAAAAAGGGCGTATGCGTTTTTTCCTGAATATATTCAGGAAAAAACGCATACGCCCTTTTTGGCCAACCAAGCAAGCTTGCAAAGGAAATCTGCACTACAATGAAGTCTCACTTCCCCCCGGTCAAAAGGGCCATCTGAAAAAAGTGTAAAATCCAGAAAGGCAGGACAGGCCATGGAGAACTGGGAGCCTTGTTATGCTGATGGGAGGGATGTAAATTGCCAACAGCCACTCCGGAGAAGTGTATGGTGTTTCCTGAAACATCTAAAAAACAAAGCAACAGAGCCTAGGGCACTTCCACTTATGGTCCTATAGCTTAGGGAAATTAAAATCAAAAAGACACAGCCACCCCAAAGTTTGGGATGCCTCTGTTTACAATAACCTCGTTTACCGTACAAGTTCAATATCACAGAAAGTGAAAAATGGATAAAGAAGTTGTGGTACTTACGTACAATGCAGTATCACTCAACAATGAAATCTATGTCATCAGGCCCGTAGCAGCATAATGAGTGGATTCAGGTACGATGATTCTAACTGAAATAAGTCACACAGAAAAAGAAACATCATAAGATATCACTAATACACAGAATGTAAACTTGGCTACACAGGAACTGAATTCCAAAACAGAACAGGGTCTCAAATTTAGAAAACCAACTTATGCTTGCTTAAGCGGAAAGGTGAGTTGGGGTGCTGCATAAAACCAGAGATTGAAATGAGCACAGATAAAGTTCCTTAAGCCAAATATGAAATAGACAAGAGCTACTCCTTGCTCAACGAAATGGACTCAACACCCCATATTAAATGCCTAAGAATGTACCTGACTAGTAAGTATCTTAAAACCTATGGATTGCTATGTCTCCAAAAGAGAATCAAGCGTCTGTACAGGGGGATAAATGCAGCAGTGATAGGATTGGAGAAGTGCGGTGAGCAAATGAAGACCCTTTGAAGTCATATTGCATGGTACCCATTACACGGGTCTCAACTCTCCAGGTTTAAGGTATTCTTCCTTCAGCTAAAACATGCATGTGGGACCCAGAGTATGATCAACCGTGTGAACGGGAGACGTGTTCAAATATGTCTCAGTTTTCCTCCCCTGGTACTCGGGTGCAACATTCCAGACGCTTTACTAACACCCTCCCGACTTGGAGAGTCAGTCCTTTTAACCTCCTGTTTGGCCCAGTTTGCAATTTCTGCGGAAGATGAACAGGAATAGCGAGAACCAATGAGAGACTAGCTGGAGGTGTCTGGACGGGCAAATTTAACTCTCATTTCCCACCAGGAAGAGGAATTAACCAAAGGCTCAGCGTGCCGTGCCGGAACCAGATTAGGGCCTGAAGCCATCCTGCGGTGTTGCGGCCAGCTCAAAAGAAAGCGAGTTGAAGAAAGGAGCTCAGGGGCACTGTAATTCACAAACCTGCAGAGTTATAAATGACAGCTATCGTCCAAAGATATACTGAAGTAAGGCTGCCAAGAGGACTTGAAAGCGGGGCAGAATTGCAGGAAACCGATTTCAGGAGGTAGACTGGAATTGCATTGAAAGCATAGGAAAAGAGGCAGAACGTCCACAATGATGCACTTGGCCAAAAAGGGCGTATGCGTTTTTTCCTGAATATATTCAGGAAAAAACGCATACGCCCTTTTTGGCCAACCAAGCAAGCTTGCAAAGGAAATCTGCACTACAATGAAGTCTCACTTCCCCCCGGTCAAAAGGGCCATCTGAAAAAAGTGTAAAATCCAGAAAGGCAGGACAGGCCATGGAGAACTGGGAGCCTTTTTATGCTGATGGGAGGGATGTAAATTGCCAACAGACACTCGGGAGAAGTGTATGGTGTTTCCTGAAACATCTAAAAAACAAAGCAACAGAGCCTAGGGCACTTCCACTTATGGTCCTATAGATTAGGGAAATTAAAATCAAAAAGACACAGCCACCCCAAAGTTTGGGATGCCTCTGTTTACAAGAACCTCGTTTACAGTACAAGTTCAACATCGCAGAAAGTGAAAAATGGATAAAGAAGTTGTGGTATTTACTTACAAAGCAATATCACTCAGCAATGAAATCTATGTCATCAGGCCCTTAGCAGCACAATGAGTGGATTCAGGTATGATGATTCTAACTGAAATAAGTCACACAGAAAAAGAAACATCATAAGATATCAGTAATACACGGAATGTAAACTTGGCTACACAGGAACTGAATTACAGAACAGAACAGGGTCTCAAATTTAGAAAACCAACTTATGCTTGCTTAAGGGGAAAGGTGAGTTGGGGTGCTGCATAAAACCAGAGATTGAAATGAGCACAGATAAAGTTCCTTAAGCCAAATATGGAATAGACAAGAGCTACTCCTTGCTCAACGAAATGGACTCAACACCGCATATTAAACGCCTAAGAATGTACCTGACTAGTAAGTATCTTAAAACCTATGGATTGCTATGTCTCCGAAAGAGAATCAAGCATGTGTACAGGGGCATAAACGCAGCAGTGATAGGATTGGAGAGGTTCAGTGAGCAAATGAAGACCCTTTGAAGTCATATTGCATGGTACCCATTCCACGGGTTTCAAGTACCCAGGTTTAAGGTATTCTACCTTCAGCTAAAACATGCATGTGGAAACTAGAGTATGATCAACCATGTGATCGGGAAACGTGTTCAAATATGTCTCAGTTTTCGTACCCTGGTACTCGGGTGCAACATTCCAGACGCTTTACTAACACTCTCCCCACTTGGAGAGTCAGTCCCTTTAACCTCCTGTTTGGCCCAGTTTGCAATTTCTGTGGAAGATGAACAGGAATAGCGAGAACCAATGAGAGACTAGCTGGAGGTGTCTGGAGGGGCAAATTTAACTCTCATTTCCCACCAGGAAGAGGAATTAACCAAAGGCTCAGCTTGCCGTGCCGGAACCAGATTAGGGCCTGAAGCCATCCTGCGGTGTTGCGGCCAGCTCAAAAGAAAGCGAGTTGAAGAAAGGAGCTCAGGGGCACTGTAATTCACAAACCTGCAGAGTTATAAATGACAGCTATCGTCCAAAAATATACTGAAGTAAGGCTGCCAAGAGGACTTGAAAGCGGGGCAGAATTGCAGGAATCCGATTTCAGGAGGTAGACTGGAATTGCATTGAAAGCATAGGAAAAGAGGCAGAACGTCCACAATGATGCACTTGGCCAAAAAGGGCGTATGCGTTTTTTCCTGAATATATTCAGGAAAAAACGCATACGCCCTTTTTGGCCAACCAAGCAAGCTTGCAAAGGAAATCTGCACTACAATGAAGTCTCACTTCCCCCCGGTCAAAAGGGCCATCTGAAAAAAGTGTAAAATCCAGAAAGGCAGGACAGGCCATGGAGAACTGGGAGCCTTGTTATGCTGATGGGAGGGATGTAAATTGCCAACAGCCACTCGGGAGAAGTGTATGGTGTTTCCTGAAACATCTAAAAAACAAAGCAACAGAGCCTAGGGCACTTCCACTTATGGTCCTATAGCTTAGGGAAATTAAAATCAAAAAGACACAGCCACCCCAAAGTTTGGGACGCCTCTGTTTACAAGAACCTCATTTACCGTACAAGTTCAATATCACAGAAAGTGAAAAATGGATAAAGAAGTTGTGGTACTTACGTACAATGCAGTATCACTCAACAATGAAATCTATGTCATCAGGCCCGTAGCAGCATAATGAGTGGATTCAGGTACGATGATTCTAACTGAAATAAGTCACACAGAAAAAGAAACATCATAAGATATCACTAATACACAGAATGTAAACTTGGCTACACAGGAACTGAATTCCAAAACAGAACAGGGTCTCAAATTTAGAAAACCAACTTATGCTTGCTTAAGCGGAAAGGTGAGTTGGGGTGCTGCATAAAACCAGAGATTGAAATGAGCACAGATAAAGTTCCTTAAGCCAAATATGAAATAGACAAGAGCTACTCCTTGCTCAACGAAATGGACTCAACACCCCATATTAAATGCCTAAGAATGTACCTGACTAGTAAGTATCTTAAAACCTATGGATTGCTATGTCTCCAAAAGAGAATCAAGCGTCTGTACAGGGGGATAAATGCAGCAGTGATAGGATTGGAGAAGTGCGGTGAGCAAATGAAGACCCTTTGAAGTCATATTGCATGGTACCCATTACACGGGTCTCAACTCTCCAGGTTTAAGGTATTCTTCCTTCAGCTAAAACATGCATGTGGGACGCAGAGTATGATCAACCGTGTGAACGGGAGACGTGTTCAAATATGTCTCAGTTTTCCTCCCCTGGTACTCGGGTGCAACATTCCAGACGCTTTACTAACACCCTCCCGACTTGGAGAGTCAGTCCCTTTAACCTCCTGTTTGGCCCAGTTTGCAATTTCTGCGGAAGATGAACAGGAATAGCGAGAACCAATGAGAGACTAGCTGGAGGTGTCTGGACGGGCAAATTTAACTCTCATTTCCCACCAGGAAGAGGAATTAACCAAAGGCTCAGCGTGCCGTGCCGGAACCAGATTAGGGCCTGAAGCCATCCTGCAGTGTTGCGGCCAGCTCAAAAGAAAGCGAGTTGAAGAAAGGAGCTCAGGGGCACTGTAATTCACAAACCTGCAGAGTTATAAATGACAGCTATCGTCCAAAGATATACTGATGTAAGGCTGCCAAGAGGACTTGAAAGCGGGGCAGAATTGCAGGAAACCGATTTCAGGAGGTAGACTGGAATTGCATTGAAAGCATAGGAAAAGAGGCAGAACGTCCACAATGATGCACTTGGCCAAAAAGGGCGTATGCGTTTTTTCCTGAATATATTCAGGAAAAAACGCATACGCCCTTTTTGGCCAACCAAGCAAGCTTGCAAAGGAAATCTGCACTACAATGAAGTCTCACTTCCCCCCGGTCAAAAGGGCCATCTGAAAAAAGTGTAAAATCCAGAAAGGCAGGACAGGCCATGGAGAACTGGGAGCCTTTTTATGCTGATGGGAGGGATGTAAATTGCCAACAGACACTCGGGAGAAGTGTATGGTGTTTCCTGAAACATCTAAAAAACAAAGCAACAGAGCCTAGGGCACTTCCACTTATGGTCCTATAGATTAGGGAAATTAAAATCAAAAAGACACAGCCACCCCAAAGTTTGGGACGCCTCTGTTTACAAGAACCTCGTTTACAGTACAAGTTCAACATCGCAGAAAGTGAAAAATGGATAAAGAAGTTGTGGTATTTACTTACAAAGCAATATCACTCAGCAATGAAATCTATGTCATCAGGCCCTTAGCAGCACAATGAGTGGATTCAGGTATGATGATTCTAACTGAAATAAGTCACACAGAAAAAGAAACATCATAAGATATCAGTAATACACGGAATGTAAACTTGGCTACACAGGAACTGAATTACAGAACAGAACAGGGTCTCAAATTTAGAAAACCAACTTATGCTTGCTTAAGGGGAAAGGTGAGTTGGGGTGCTGCATAAAACCAGAGATTGAAATGAGCACAGATAAAGTTCCTTAAGCCAAATATGGAATAGACAAGAGCTACTCCTTGCTCAACGAAATGGACTCAACACCGCATATTAAACGCCTAAGAATGTACCTGACTAGTAAGTATCTTAAAACCTATGGATTGCTATGTCTCCGAAAGAGAATCAAGCATGTGTACAGGGGCATAAACGCAGCAGTGATAGGATTGGAGAGGTTCAGTGAGCAAATGAAGACCCTTTGAAGTCATATTGCATGGTACCCATTCCACGGGTTTCAACTACCCAGGTTTAAGGTATTCTACCTTCAGCTAAAACATGCATGTGGAAACTAGAGTATGATCAACCATGTGATCGGGAAACGTGTTCAAATATGTCTCAGTTTTCGTACCCTGGTACTCGGGTGCAACATTCCAGACGCTTTACTAACACTCTCCCCACTTGGAGAGTCAGTCCCTTTAACCTCCTGTTTGGCCCAGTTTGCAATTTCTGTGGAAGATGAACAGGAATAGCGAGAACCAATGAGAGACTAGCTGGAGGTGTCTGGAGGGGCAAATTTAACTCTCATTTCCCACCAGGAAGAGGAATTAACCAAAGGCTCAGCTTGCCGTGCCGGAACCAGATTAGGGCCTGAAGCCATCCTGCGGTGTTGCGGCCAGCTCAAAAGAAAGCGAGTTGAAGAAAGGAGCTCAGGGGCACTGTAATTCACAAACCTGCAGAGTTATAAATGACAGCTATCGTCCAAAAATATACTGAAGTAAGGCTGCCAAGAGGACTTGAAAGCGGGGCAGAATTGCAGGAATCCGATTTCAGGAGGTAGACTGGAATTGCATTGAAAGCATAGGAAAAGAGGCAGAACGTCCACAATGATGCACTTGGCCAAAAAGGGCGTATGCGTTTTTTCCTGAATATATTCAGGAAAAAACGCATACGCCCTTTTTGGCCAACCAAGCAAGCTTGCAAAGGAAATCTGCACTACAATGAAGTCTCACTTCCCCCCGGTCAAAAGGGCCATCTGAAAAAAGTGTAAAATCCAGAAAGGCAGGACAGGCCATGGAGAACTGGGAGCCTTGTTATGCTGATGGGCGGGATGTAAATTGCCAACAGACACTCGGGAGAAGTGTATGGTGTTTCCTGAAACATCTAAAAAACAAAGCAACAGAGCCTAGGGCACTTCCACTTATGGTCCTATAGCTTAGGGAAATTAAAATCAAAAAGACACAGCCACCCCAAAGTTTGGGACGCCTCTGTTTACAAGAACCTCGTTTACAGTACAAGTTCAACATCGCAGAAAGTGAAAAATGGATAAAGAAGTTGTGGTATTTACTTACAACAATATCACTCAGCAATGAAATCTATGTCATCAGGCCCTTAGCAGCACAATGAGTGGATTCAGGTATGATGATTCTAACTGAAATAAGTCACACAGAAAAAGAAACATCATAAGATATCAGTAATACACGGAATGTAAACTTGGCTACACAGGAACTGAATTACAGAACAGAACAGGGTCTCAAATTTAGAAAACCAACTTATGCTTGCTTAAGGGGAAAGGTGAGTTGGGGTGCTGCATAAAACCAGAGACTGAAATGAGCACAGATAAAGTTCCTTAAGCCAAATATGGAATAGACAAGAGCTACTCCTTGCTCAACGAAATGGACTCAACACCGCATATTAAACGCCTAAGAATGTACCTGACTAGTAAGTATCTTAAAACCTATGGATTGCTATGTCTCCGAAAGAGAATCAAGCATGTGTACAGGGGCATAAACGCAGCAGTGATAGGATTGGAGAGGTTCGGTGAGCAAATGAAGACCCTTTGAAGTCATATTGCATAGTACCCATTCCACGGGTTTCAACTACCCAGGTTTAAGGTATTCTTCCTTCAGCTAAAACATGCATGTGGAACCTAGAGTACGATCAACCATGTGATCGGGAAACGTGTTCAAATATGTCTCAGTTTTCGTACCCTGGTACTCGGGTGCAACATTCCAGACGCTTTACTTACACCCTCCCGACTTGGAGAGTCAGTCCCTTTAACCTCCTGTTTGGCCCAGTTTGCAATTTCTGCGGAAGATGAACAGGAATAGCGAGAACAAATGAGAGACTAGCTGGAGGTGTCTGGACGGGCAAATTTAACTCTCATTTCCCACCAGGAAGAGGAATTAACCAAAGGCTCAGTGTGCCGTGCCAGAACCAGATTAGGGCCTGAAGCCATCCTGCGGTGTTGCGGCCAGCTCAAAAGAAAGCGAGTTGAAGAAAGGAGCTCAGGGGCACTGTAATTCACAAACCTGCAGAGTTATAAATGACAGCTATCGTCCAAAAATATACTGAAGTAAGGCTGCCAAGAGGACTTGAAAGCGGGGCAGAATTGCAGGAATCCGATTTCAGGAGGTAGACTGGAATTGCATTGAAAGCATAGGAAAAGAGGCAGAACGTCCACAATGATGCACTTGGCCAAAAAGGGCGTATGCGTTTTTTCCTGAATATATTCAGGAAAAAACGCATACGCCCTTTTTGGCCAACCAAGCAAGCTTGCAAAGGAAATCTGCACTACAATGAAGTCTCACTTCCCCCCGGTCAAAAGGGCCATCTGAAAAAAGTGTAAAATCCAGAAAGGCAGGACAGGCCATGGAGAACTGGGAGCCTTGTTATGCTGATGGGCGGGATGTAAATTGCCAACAGACACTCGGGAGAAGTGTATGGTGTTTCCTGAAACATCTAAAAAACAAAGCAACAGAGCCTAGGGCACTTCCACTTATGGTCCTATAGCTTAGGGAAATTAAAATCAAAAAGACACAGCCACCTCAAAGTTTGGGACGCCTCTGTTTACAAGAACCTCATTTACCGTACAAGTTCAATATCACAGAAAGTGAAAAATGGATAAAGAAGTTGTGGTACTTACGTACAATGCAGTATCACTCAACAATGAAATCTATGTCATCAGGCCCGTAGCAGCATAATGAGTGGATTCAGGTACGATGATTCTAACTGAAATAAGTCACACAGAAAAAGAAACATCATAAGATATCACTAATACACAGAATGTAAACTTGGCTACACAGGAACTGAATTCCAAAACAGAACAGGGTCTCAAATTTAGAAAACCAACTTATGCTTGCTTAAGGGGAAAGGTGAGTTGGGGTGCTGCATAAAACCAGAGATTGAAATGAGCACAGATAAAGTTCCTTAAGCCAAATATGGAATAGATAAGAGCTACTCCTTGCTCAACGAAATGGACTCAACACCCCATATTAAATGCCTAAGAATGTACCTGACTAGTAAGTATCTTAAAACCTATGGATTGCTATGTCTCCAAAAGAGAATCAAGCGTCTGTACAGGGGGATAAACGCAGCAGTGATAGGATTGGAGAAGTTCGGTGAGCAAATGAAGACCCTTTGAAGTCATATTGCATGGTACCCATTACACGGGTCTCAACTCTCCAGGTTTAAGGTATTCTTCCTTCAGCTAAAACATGCATGTGGAACCCAGAGTATGATCAACCGTGTGAACGGGAGACGTGTTCAAATATGTCTCAGTTTTTGTACCCTGGTACTCGGGTGCAACATTCCAGACGCTTTACTAACACCCTCCCGACTTGGAGAGTCAGTCCCTTTAACCTCCTGTTTGGCCCAGTTTGCAATTTCTGCGGAAGATGAACAGGAATAGCGAGAACCAATGAGAGACTAGCTGGAGGTGTCTGGACGGGCAAATTTAACTCTCATTTCCCACCAGGAAGAGGAATTAACCAAAGGCTCAGCGTGCCGTGCCGGAACAAGATTAAGGCCTGAAGCCATCCTGCGGTGTTGCGGCCAGCTCAAAAGAAAGCGAGTTGAAGAAAGGAGCTCAGGGGCACTGTAATTCACAAACCTGCAGAGTTATAAATGACAGCTATCGTCCAAAAATATACTGAAGTAAGGCTGCCAAGAGGACTTGAAAGCGGGGCAGAATTGCAGGAAACCGATTTCAGGAGGTAGACTGGAATTGCATTGAAAGCATAGGAAAAGAGGCAGAACGTCCACAATGATGCACTTGGCCAAAAAGGGCGTATGCGTTTTTTCCTGAATATATTCAGGAAAAAACGCATACGCCCTTTTTGGCCAACCAAGCAAGCTTGCAAAGGAAATCTGCACTACAATGAAGTCTCACTTCCCCCCGGTCAAAAGGGCCATCTGAAAAAAGTGTAAAATCCAGAAAGGCAGGACAGGCCATGGAGAACTGGGAGCCTTTTTATGCTGATGGGAGGGATGTAAATTGCCAACAGCCACTCGGGAGAAGTGTATGGTGTTTCCTGAAACATCTAAAAAACAAAGCAACAGAGCCTAGGGCACTTCCACTTATGGTCCTATAGCTTAGGGAAATTAAAATCAAAAAGACACAGCCACCCCAAAGTTTGGGACGCCTCTGTTTACAAGAACCTCATTTACCGTACAAGTTCAATATCACAGAAAGTGAAAAATGGATAAAGAAGTTGTGGTACTTACGTACAATGCAGTATCACTCAACAATGAAATCTATGTCATCAGGCCCGTAGCAGCATAATGAGTGGATTCAGGTACGATGATTCTAACTGAAATAAGTCACACAGAAAAAGAAACATCATAAGATATCACTAATACACAGAATGTAAACTTGGCTACACAGGAACTGAATTCCAAAACAGAACAGGGTCTCAAATTTAGAAAACCAACTTATGCTTGCTTAAGGGGAAAGGTGAGTTGGGGTGCTGCATAAAACCAGAGATTGAAATGAGCACAGATAAAGTTCCTTAAGCCAAATATGGAATAGATAAGAGCTACTCCTTGCTCAACGAAATGGACTCAACACCCCATATTAAATGCCTAAGAATGTACCTGATTAGTAAGTATCTTAAAACCTATGGATTGCTATGTCTCCAAAAGGAAATCAAGCGTCTGTACAGGGGGATAAACGCAGCAGTGATAGGATTGGAGAAGTTCGGTGAGCAAATGAAGACCCTTTGAAGTCATATTGCATAGTACCCATTCCACGGGTTTCAACTACCCAGGTTTAAGGTATTCTACCTTCAGCGAAAACATGCATGTGGAAACTAGAGTATGATCAACCATGTGATCGGGAAACGTGTTCAAATATGTCTCAGTTTTCGTACCCTGGTACTCGGGTGCAACTTTCCAGACGCTTTACTAACACCCTCCCGACTTGGAGAGTCAGTCCCTTTAACCTCCTGTTTGGCCCAGTTTGCAATTTCTGCGGAAGATGAACAGGAATAGCGAGAACCAATGAGAGACTAGCTGGAGGTGTCTGGACGGGCAAATTTAACTCTCATTTCCCACCAGGAAGAGGAATTAACCAAAGGCTCAGCGTGCCGTGCCGGAACCAGATTAGGGCCTGAAGCCATCCTGCGGTGTTGCGGCCAGCTCAAAAGAAAGCGAGTTGAAGAAAGGAGCTCAGGGGCACTGTAATTCACAAACCTGCAGAGTTATAAATGACAGCTATCGTCCAAAAATATACTGAAGTAAGGCTGCCAAGAGGACTTGAAAGCGGGGCAGAATTGCAGGAAACCGATTTCAGGAGGTAGACTGGAATTGCATTGAAAGCATAGGAAAAGAGGCAGAACGTCCACAATGATGCACTTGGCCAAAAAGGGCGTATGCGTTTTTTCCTGAATATATTCAGGAAAAAACGCATACGCCCTTTTTGGCCAACCAAGCAAGCTTGCAAAGGAAATCTGCACTACAATGAAGTCTCACTTCCCCCCGGTCAAAAGGGCCATCTGAAAAAAGTGTAAAATCCAGAAAGGCAGGACAGGCCATGGAGAACTGGGAGCCTTGTTATGCTGATGGGCGGGATGTAAATTGCAAACAGACACTCCGGAGAAGTGTATGGTGTTTCCTGAAACATCTAAAAAACAAAGCAACAGAGCCTAGGGCACTTCCACTTATGGTCCTATAGCTTAGGGAAATTAAAATCAAAAAGACACAGCCACCCCAAAGTTTGGGACGCCTCTGTTTACAAGAACCTCGTTTACAGTACAAGTTCAACATCGCAGAAAGTGAAAAATGGATAAAGAAGTTGTGGTATTTACTTACAAAGCAATATCACTCAGCAATGAAATCTATGTCATCAGGCCATTAGCAGCACAATGAGTGGATTCAGGTATGATGATTCTAACTGAAATAAGTCACACAGAAAAAGAAACATCATAAGATATCAGTAATACACGGAATGTAAACTTGGCTACACAGGAACTGAATTACAGAACAGAACAGGGTCTCAAATTTAGAAAACCAACTTATGCTTGCTTAAGGGGAAAGGTGAGTTGGGGTGCTGCATAAAACCAGAGATTGAAATGAGCACAGATAAAGTTCCTTAAGCCAAATATGGAATAGACAAGAGCTACTCCTTGCTCAACGAAATGGACTCAACACCGCATATTAAACGCCTAAGAATGTACCTGACTAGTAAGTATCTTAAAACCTATGGATTGCTATGTCTCCGAAAGAGAATCAAGCATGTGTACAGGGGCATAAACGCAGCAGTGATAGGATTGGAGAGGTTCAGTGAGCAAATGAAGACCCTTTGAAGTCATATTGCATGGTACCCATTCCACGGGTTTCAACTACCCAGGTTTAAGGTGTTCTACCTTCAGCTAAAACATGCATGTGGAAACTAGAGTATGATCAACCATGTGATCGGGAAACGTGTTCAAATATGTCTCAGTTTTCGTACCCTGGTACTCGGGTGCAACATTCCAGACGCTTTACTAACACCCTCCCGACTTGGAGAGTCAGTCCCTTTAACCTCCTGTTTGGCCCAGTTTGCAATTTCTGTGGAAGATGAACAGGAATAGCGAGAACCAATGAGAGACTAGCTGGAGGTGTCTGGACGGGCAAATTTAACTCTCATTTCCCACCAGGAAGAGGAATTAACCAAAGGCTCAGCTTGCCGTGCCGGAACCAGATTAGGGCCTGAAGCCATCCTGCGGTGTTGCGGCCAGCTCAAAAGAAAGCGAGTTGAAGAAAGGAGCTCAGGGGCACTGTAATTCACAAACCTGCAGAGTTATAAATGACAGCTATCGTCCAAAAATATACTGAAGTAAGGCTGCCAAGAGGACTTGAAAGCGGGGCAGAATTGCAGGAAACCGATTTCAGGAGGTAGACTGGAATTGCATTGAAAGCATAGGAAAAGAGGCAGAACGTCCACAATGATGCACTTGGCCAAAAAGGGCGTATGCGTTTTTTCCTGAATATATTCAGGAAAAAACGCATATGCCCTTTTTGGCCAACCAAGCAAGCTTGCAAAGGAAATCTGCACTACAATGAAGTCTCACTTCCCCCCGGTCAAAAGGGCCATCTGAAAAAAGTGTAAAATCCAGAAAGGCAGGACAGGCCATGGAGAACTGGGAGCCTTGTTATGCTGATGGGCGGGATGTAAATTGCAAACAGACACTCCGGAGAAGTGTATGGTGTTTCCTGAAACATCTAAAAAACAAAGCAACAGAGCCTAGGGCACTTCCACTTATGGTCCTATAGCTTAGGGAAATTAAAATCAAAAAGACACAGCCACCCCAAAGTTTGGGACGCCTCTGTTTACAAGAACCTCGTTTACAGTACAAGTTCAACATCGCAGAAAGTGAAAAATGGATAAAGAAGTTGTGGTATTTACTTACAAAGCAATATCACTCAGCAATGAAATCTATGTCATCAGGCCCTTAGCAGCACAATGAGTGGATTCAGGTATGATGATTCTAACTGAAATAAGTCACACAGAAAAAGAAACATCATAAGATATCAGTAATACACGGAATGTAAACTTGGCTACACAGGAACTGAATTACAGAACAGAACAGGGTCTCAAATTTAGAAAACCAACTTATGCTTGCTTAAGGGGAAAGGTGAGTTGGGGTGCTGCATAAAACCAGAGATTGAAATGAGCACAGATAAAGTTCCTTAAGCCAAATATGGAATAGACAAGAGCTACTCCTTGCTCAACGAAATGGACTCAACACCGCATATTAAACGCCTAAGAATGTACCTGACTAGTAAGTATCTTAAAACCTATGGATTGCTATGTCTCCGAAAGAGAATCAAGCATGTGTACAGGGGCATAAACGCAGCAGTGATAGGATTGGAGAGGTTCGGTGAGCAAATGAAGACCCTTTGAAGTCATATTGCATAGTACCCATTCCACGGGTTTCAACTACCCAGGTTTAAGGTATTCTTCCTTCAGCTAAAACATGCATGTGGAACCTAGAGTACGATCAACCATGTGATCGGGAAACGTGTTCAAATATGTCTCAGTTTTCGTACCCTGGTACTCGGGTGCAACATTCCAGACGCTTTACTAACACCCTCCCGACTTGGAGAGTCAGTCCCTTTAACCTCCTGTTTGGCCCAGTTTGCAATTTCTGTGGAAGATGAACAGGAATAGCGAGAACCAATGAGAGACTAGCTGGAGGTGTCTGGACGGGCAAATTTAACTCTCATTTCCCACCAGGAAGAGGAATTAACCAAAGGCTCAGCTTGCCGTGCCGGAACCAGATTAGGGCCTGAAACCATCCTGCGGTGTTGCGGCCAGCTCAAAAGAAAGCGAGTTGAAGAAAGGAGCTCAGGGGCACTGTAATTCACAAACCTGCAGAGTTATAAATGACAGCTATCGTCCAAAAATATACTGAAGTAAGGCTGCCAAGAGGACTTGAAAGCGGGGCAGAATTGCAGGAAACCGATTTCAGGAGGTAGACTGGAATTGCATTGAAAGCATAGGAAAAGAGGCAGAACGTCCACAATGATGCACTTGGCCAAAAAGGGCGTATGCGTTTTTTCCTGAATATATTCAGGAAAAAACGCATATGCCCTTTTTGGCCAACCAAGCAAGCTTGCAAAGGAAATCTGCACTACAATGAAGTCTCACTTCCCCCCGGTCAAAAGGGCCATCTGAAAAAAGTGTAAAATCCAGAAAGGCAGGACAGGCCATGGAGAACTGGGAGCCTTGTTATGCTGATGGGCGGGATGTAAATTGCAAACAGACACTCCGGAGAAGTGTATGGTGTTTCCTGAAACATCTAAAAAACAAAGCAACAGAGCCTAGGGCACTTCCACTTATGGTCCTATAGCTTAGGGAAATTAAAATCAAAAAGACACAGCCACCCCAAAGTTTGGGACGCCTCTGTTTACAAGAACCTCGTTTACAGTACAAGTTCAACATCGCAGAAAGTGAAAAATGGATAAAGAAGTTGTGGTATTTACTTACAAAGCAATATCACTCAGCAATGAAATCTATGTCATCAGGCCATTAGCAGCACAATGAGTGGATTCAGGTATGATGATTCTAACTGAAATAAGTCACACAGAAAAAGAAACATCATAAGATATCAGTAATACACGGAATGTAAACTTGGCTACACAGGAACTGAATTACAGAACAGAACAGGGTCTCAAATTTAGAAAACCAACTTATGCTTGCTTAAGGGGAAAGGTGAGTTGGGGTGCTGCATAAAACCAGAGATTGAAATGAGCACAGATAAAGTTCCTTAAGCCAAATATGGAATAGACAAGAGCTACTCCTTGCTCAACGAAATGGACTCAACACCGCATATTAAACGCCTAAGAATGTACCTGACTAGTAAGTATCTTAAAACCTATGGATTGCTATGTCTCCGAAAGAGAATCAAGCATGTGTACAGGGGCATAAACGCAGCAGTGATAGGATTGGAGAGGTTCAGTGAGCAAATGAAGACCCTTTGAAGTCATATTGCATGGTACCCATTCCACGGGTTTCAACTACCCAGGTTTAAGGTGTTCTACCTTCAGCTAAAACATGCATGTGGAAACTAGAGTATGATCAACCATGTGATCGGGAAACGTGTTCAAATATGTCTCAGTTTTCGTACCCTGGTACTCGGGTGCAACATTCCAGACGCTTTACTAACACCCTCCCGACTTGGAGAGTCAGTCCCTTTAACCTCCTGTTTGGCCCAGTTTGCAATTTCTGTGGAAGATGAACAGGAATAGCGAGAACCAATGAGAGACTAGCTGGAGGTGTCTGGACGGGCAAATTTAACTCTCATTTCCCACCAGGAAGAGGAATTAACCAAAGGCTCAGCTTGCCGTGCCGGAACCAGATTAGGGCCTGAAGCCATCCTGCGGTGTTGCGGCCAGCTCAAAAGAAAGCGAGTTGAAGAAAGGAGCTCAGGGGCACTGTAATTCACAAACCTGCAGAGTTATAAATGACAGCTATCGTCCAAAAATATACTGAAGTAAGGCTGCCAAGAGGACTTGAAAGCGGGGCAGAATTGCAGGAAACCGATTTCAGGAGGCAGACTGGAATTGCATTGAAAGCATAGGAAAAGAGGCAGAACGTCCACAATGATGCACTTGGCCAAAAAGGGCGTATGCGTTTTTTCCTGAATATATTCAGGAAAAAACGCATATGCCCTTTTTGGCCAACCAAGCAAGCTTGCAAAGGAAATCTGCACTACAATGAAGTCTCACTTCCCCCCGGTCAAAAGGGCCATCTGAAAAAAGTGTAAAATCCAGAAAGGCAGGACAGGCCATGGAGAACTGGGAGCCTTGTTATGCTGATGGGCGGGATGTAAATTGCCAACAGCCACTCGGGAGAAGTGTATGGTGTTTCCTGAAACATCTAAAAAACAAAGCAACAGAGCCTAGGGCACTTCCACTTATGGTCCTATAGCTTAGGGAAATTAAAATCAAAAAGACACAGCCACCCCAAAGTTTGGGACGCCTCTGTTTACAAGAACCTCATTTACAGTACAAGTTCAACATCGCAGAAAGTGAAAAATGGATAAAGAAGTTGTGGTATTTACTTACAAAGCAATATCACTCAGCAATGAAATCTATGTCATCAGGCCCTTAGCAGCACAATGAGTGGATTCAGGTATGATGATTCTAACTGAAATAAGTCACACAGAAAAAGAAACATCATAAGATATCAGTAATACACGGAATGTAAACTTGGCTACACAGGAACTGAATTACAGAACAGAACAGGGTCTCAAATTTAGAAAACCAACTTATGCTTGCTTAAGGGGAAAGGTGAGTTGGGGTGCTGCATAAAACCAGAGATTGAAATGAGCACAGATAAAGTTCCTTAAGCCAAATATGGAATAGACAAGAGCTACTCCTTGCTCAACGAAATGGACTCAACACCGCATATTAAACGCCTAAGAATGTACCTGACTAGTAAGTATCTTAAAACCTATGGATTGCTATGTCTCCGAAAGAGAATCAAGCATGTGTACAGGGGCATAAACGCAGCAGTGATAGGATTGGAGAGGTTCGGTGAGCAAATGAAGACCCTTTGAAGTCATATTGCATAGTACCCATTCCACGGGTTTCAACTACCCAGGTTTAAGGTATTCTTCCTTCAGCTAAAACATGCATGTGGAACCTAGAGTACGATCAACCATGTGATCGGGAAACGTGTTCAAATATGTCTCAGTTTTCGTACCCTGGTACTCGGGTGCAACATTCCAGACGCTTTACTTACACCCTCCCAACTTGGAGAGTCAGTCCCTTTAACCTCCTGTTTGGCCCAGTTTGCAATTTCTGCGGAAGATGAACAGGAATAGCGAGAACCAATGAGAGACTAGCTGGAGGTGTCTGGACGGGCAAATTTAACTCTCATTTCCCACCAGGAAGAGGAATTAACCAAAGGCTCAGCGTGCCATGCCAGAACCAGATTAGGGCCTGAAGCCATCCTGCGGTGTTGCGGCCAGGTCAAAAGAAAGCGAGTTGAAGAAAGGAGCTCAGGGGCACTGTAATTCACAAACTTGCAGAGTTATAAATGACAGCTATCGTCCAAAAATATACTGAAGTAAGGCTGCCAAGAGGACTTGAAAGCGGGGCAGAATTGCAGGAATCCGATTTCAGGAGGTAGACTGGAATTGCATTGAAAGCATAGGAAAAGAGGCAGAACGTCCACAATGATGCACTTGGCCAAAAAGGGCGTATGCGTTTTTTCCTGAATATATTCAGGAAAAAACGCATACGCCCTTTTTGGCCAACCAAGCAAGCTTGCAAAGGAAATCTGCACTACAATGAAGTCTCACTTCCCCCCGGTCAAAAGGGCCATCTGAAAAAAGTGTAAAATCCAGAAAGGCAGGACAGGCCATGGAGAACTGGGAGCCTTGTTATGCTGATGGGAGGGATGTAAATTGCCAACAGCCACTTGGGAGAAGTGTATGGTGTTTCCTGAAACATCTAAAAAACAAAGCAACAGAGCCTAGGGCACTTCCACTTATGGTCCTATAGCTTAGGGAAATTAAAATCAAAAAGACACAGCCACCCCAAAGTTTGGGACGCCTCTGTTTACAAGAACCTCATTTACCGTACAAGTTCAATATCACAGAAAGTGAAAAATGGATAAAGATGTTGTGGTACTTACGTACAATGCAGTATCACTCAACAATGAAATCTATGTCATCAGGCCCGTAGCAGCATAATGAGTGGATTCAGGTACGATGATTCTAACTGAAATAAGTCACACAGAAAAAGAAACATCATAAGATATCACTAATACACAGAATGTAAACTTGGCTACACAGGAACTGAATTCCAAAACAGAACAGGGTCTCAAATTTAGAAAACCAACTTATGCTTGCTTAAGCAGAAAGGTGAGTTGGGGTGCTGCATAAAACCAGAGATTGAAATGAGCACAGATAAAGTTCCTTAAGCCAAATATGAAATAGACAAGAGCTACTCCTTGCTCAACGAAATGGACTCAACACCCCATATTAAATGCCTAAGAATGTACCTGACTAGTAAGTATCTTAAAACCTATGGATTGCTATGTCTCCAAAAGAGAATCAAGCGTCTGTACAGGAGGGATAAACGCAGCAGTGATAGGATTGGAGAAGTTCGGTGAGCAAATGAAGACCCTTTGAAGTCATATTGCATGGTACCAATTACACGGGTCTCAACTCTCCAGGTTTAAGGTATTCTTCCTTCAGCTAAAACATGCATGTGGGACCCAGAGTATGATCAACCGTGTGAACGGGAGACGTGTTCAAATATGTCTCAGTTTTCCTCCCCTGGTACTCGGGTGCAACATTCCAGACGCTTTACTAACACCCTCCCGACTTGGAGAGTCAGTCCCTTTAACCTCCTGTTTGGCCCAGTTTGCAATTTCTGCGGAAGATGAACAGGAATAGCGAGAACCAATGAGAGACTAGCTGGAGGTGTCTGGACGGGCAAATTTAACTCTCATTTCCCACCAGGAAGAGGAATTAACCAAAGGCTCAGCGTGCCGTGCCGGAACCAGATTAAGGCCTGAAGCCATCTTGCGGTGCTGCGGCCAGCTCAAAAGAAAGCGAGTTGAAGAAAGGAGCTCAGGGGCACTGTAATTCACAAACCTGCAGAGTTATAAATGACAGCTATCGTCCAAAAATATACTGAAGTAAGGCTGCCAAGAGGACTTGAAAGCGGGGCAGAATTGCAGGAATCCGATTTCAGGAGGTAGACTGGAATTGCATTGAAAGCATAGGAAAAGAGGCAGAACGTCCACAATGATGCACTTGGCCAAAAAGGGCGTATGCGTTTTTTCCTGAATATATTCAGGAAAAAACGCATACGCCCTTTTTGGCCAACCAAGCAAGCTTGCAAAGGAAATCTGCACTACAATGAAGTCTCACTTCCCCCCGGTCAAAAGGGCCATCTGAAAAATGTGTAAAATCCAGAAAGGCAGGACAGGCCATGGAGAACTGGGAGCCTTGTTATGCTGATGGGAGGGATGTAAATTGCCAACAGCCACTTGGGAGAAGTGTATGGTGTTTCCTGAAACATCTAAAAAACAAAGCAACAGAGCCTAGGGCACTTCCACTTATGGTCCTATAGCTTAGGGAAATTAAAATCAAAAAGACACAGCCACCCCAAAGTTTGGGACGCCTCTGTTTACAAGAACCTCATTTACCGTACAAGTTCAATATCACAGAAAGTGAAAAATGGATAAAGAAGTTGTGGTACTTACGTACAATGCAGTATCACTCAACAATGAAATCTATGTCATCAGGCCCGTAGCAGCATAATGAGTGGATTCAGGTACGATGATTCTAACTGAAATAAGTCACACAGAAAAAGAAACATCATAAGATATCACTAATACACAGAATGTAAACTTGGCTACACAGGAACTGAATTCCAAAACAGAACAGGGTCTCAAATTTAGAAAACCAACTTATGCTTGCTTAAGCGGAAAGGTGAGTTGGGGTGCTGCATAAAACCAGAGATTGAAATGAGCACAGATAAAGTTCCTTAAGCCAAATATGAAATAGACAAGAGCTACTCCTTGCTCAACGAAATGGACTCAACACCCCATATTAAATGCCTAAGAATGTACCTGACTAGTAAGTATCTTAAAACCTATGGATTGCTATGTCTCCAAAAGAGAATCAAGCGTCTGTACAGGAGGGATAAACGCAGCAGTGATAGGATTGGAGAAGTTCGGTGAGCAAATGAAGACCCTTTGAAGTCATATTGCATGGTACCCATTACACGGGTCTCAACTCTCCAGGTTTAAGGTATTCTTCCTTCAGCTAAAACATGCATGTGGGACCCAGAGTATGATCAACCGTGTGAACGGGAGACGTGTTCAAATATGTCTCAGTTTTCCTCCCCTGGTACTCGGGTGCAACATTCCAGACGCTTTACTAACACCCTCCCGACTTGGAGAGTCAGTCCCTTTAACCTCCTGTTTGGCCCAGTTTGCAATTTCTGCGGAAGATGAACAGGAATAGCGAGAACCAATGAGAGACTAGCTGGAGGTGTCTGGACGGGCAAATTTAACTCTCATTTCCCACCAGGAAGAGGAATTAACCAAAGGCTCAGCGTGCCGTGCCGGAACCAGATTAAGGCCTGAAGCCATCTTGCGGTGCTGCGGCCAGCTCAAAAGAAAGCGAGTTGAAGAAAGGAGCTCAGGGGCACTGTAATTCACAAACCTGCAGAGTTATAAATGACAGCTATCGTCCAAAAATATACTGAAGTAAGGCTGCCAAGAGGACTTGAAAGCGGGGCAGAATTGCAGGAAACCGATTTCAGGAGGTAGACTGGAATTGCATTGAAAGCATAGGAAAAGAGGCAGAACGTCCACAATGATGCACTTGGCCAAAAAGGGCGTATGCGTTTTTTCCTGAATATATTCAGGAAAAAACGCATACGCCCTTTTTGGCCAACCAAGCAAGCTTGCAAAGGAAATCTGCACTACAATGAAGTCTCACTTCCCCCCGGTCAAAAGGGCCATCTGAAAAAAGTGTAAAATCCAGAAAGGCAGGACAGGCCATGGAGAACTGGGAGCCTTTTTATGCTGATGGGAGGGATGTAAATTGCCAACAGCCACTCGGGAGAAGTGTATGGTGTTTCCTGAAACATCTAAAAAACAAAGCAACAGAGCCTAGGGCACTTCCACTTATGGTCCTATAGCTTAGGGAAATTAAAATCAAAAAGTCACAGCCACCCCAAAGTTTGGGACGCCTCTGTTTACAAGAACCTCATTTACCGTACAAGTTCAATATCACAGAAAGTGAAAAATGGATAAAGAAGTTGTGGTACTTACGTACAATGCAGTATCACTCAACAATGAAATCTATGTCATCAGGCCCGTAGCAGCATAATGAGTGGATTCAGGTACGATGATTCTAACTGAAATAAGTCACACAGAAAAAGAAACATCATAAGATATCACTAATACACAGAATGTAAACTTGGCTACACAGGAACTGAATTCCAAAACAGAACAGGGTCTCAAATTTAGAAAACCAACTTATGCTTGCTTAAGGGGAAATGTGAGTTGGGGTGCTGCATAAAACCAGAGATTGAAATGAGCACAGATAAAGTTCCTTAAGCCAAATATGGAATAGACAAGAGCTACTCCTTCCTCAACGAAATGGACTCAACACCCCATATTAAACGCCTAAGAATGTACCTGATTAGTAAGTATCTTAAAACCTATGGATTGCTATGTCTCCAAAAGAAAATCAAGCGTCTGTACAGGGGGATAAACGCAGCAGTGATAGGATTGGAGAAGTTCGGTGAGCAAATGAAGACCCTTTGAAGTCATATTGCATGGTACCCATTCCACGGGTTTCAACTACCCAGGTTTAAGGTATTCTACCTTCAGCGAAAACATACATGTGGAAACTAGAGTATGATCAACCATGTGATCGGGAAACGTGTTCAAATATGTCTCAGTTTTCGTACCCTGGTACTCGGGTACAACTTTCCAGACGCTTTACTAACACCCTCCCAACTTGGAGAGTCAGTCCCTTTAACCTCCTGTTTGGCCCAGTTTGCAATTTCTGCGGAAGATGAACAGGAATAGCGAGAACCAATGAGAGACTAGCTGGAGGTGTCTGGACGGGCAAATTTAACTCTCATTTCCCACCAGGAAGAGGAATTAACCAAAGGCTCAGCGTGCCGTGCCGGAACCAGATTAAGGCCTGAAGCCATCTTGCGGTGCTGCGGCCAGCTCAAAAGAAAGCGAGTTGAAGAAAGGAGCTCAGGGGCACTGTAATTCACAAACCTGCAGAGTTATAAATGACAGCTATCGTCCAAAAATATACTGAAGTAAGGCTGCCAAGAGGACTTGAAAGCGGGGCAGAATTGCAGGAAACCGATTTCAGGAGGTAGACTGGAATTGCATTGAAAGCATAGGAAAAGAGGCAGAACGTCCACAATGATGCACTTGGCCAAAAAGGGCGTATGCGTTTTTTCCTGAATATATTCAGGAAAAAACGCATACGCCCTTTTTGGCCAACCAAGCAAGCTTGCAAAGGAAATCTGCACTACAATGAAGTCTCACTTCCCCCCGGTCAAAAGGGCCATCTGAAAAAAGTGTAAAATCCAGAAAGGCAGGACAGGCCATGGAGAACTGGGAGCCTTGTTATGCTGATGGGCGGGATGTAAATTGCCAACAGACACTCGGGAGAAGTGTATGGTGTTTCCTGAAACATCTAAAAAACAAAGCAACAGAGCCTAGGGCACTTCCACTTATGGTCCTATAGCTTAGGGAAATTAAAATCAAAAAGACACAGCCACCCCAAAGTTTGGGACGCCTCTGTTTACAAGAACCTCGTTTACAGTACAAGTTCAACATCGCAGAAAGTGAAAAATGGATAAAGAAGTTGTGGTATTTACTTACAAAGCAATATCACTCAGCAATGAAATCTATGTCATCAGGCCCTTAGCAGCACAATGAGTGGATTCAGGTATGATGATTCTAACTGAAATAAGTCACACAGAAAAAGAAACATCATAAGATATCAGTAATACACGGAATGTAAACTTGGCTACACAGGAACTGAATTACAGAACAGAACAGGGTCTCAAATTTAGAAAACCAACTTATGCTTGCTTAAGGGTAAAGGTGAGTTGGGGTGCTGCATAAAACCAGAGATTGAAATGAGCACAGATAAAGTTCCTTAAGCCAAATATGGAATAGACAAGAGCTACTCCTTGCTCAACGAAATGGACTCAACACCGCATATTAAACGCCTAAGAATGTACCTGACTAGTAAGTATCTTAAAACCTATGGATTGCTATGTCTCCGAAAGAGAATCAAGCATGTGTACAGGGGCATAAACGCAGCAGTGATAGGATTGGAGAGGTTCGGTGAGCAAATGAAGACCCTTTGAAGTCATATTGCATGGTACCCATTCCACGGGTTTCAACTACCCAGGTTTAAGGTATTCTACCTTCAGCTAAAACATGCAGGTGGAAACTAGAGTATGATCAACCATGTGATCGGGAAACGTGTTCAAATATGTCTCAGTGTTCGTACCCTGGTACTCCGGTGCAACATTCCAGACGCTTTACTAACACCCTCCCGACTTGGAGAGTCAGTCCCTTTAACCTCCTGTTTGGCCCAGTTTGCAATTTCTGCGGAAGATGAACAGGAATAGCGAGAACCAATGAGAGACTAGCTGGAGGTGTCTGGACGGGCAAATTTAACTCTCATTTCCCACCAGGAAGAGGAATTAACCAAAGGCTCAGCTTGCCGTGCCGGAACCAGATTAGGGCCTGAAGCCATCCTGCGGTGTTGCGGCCAGGTCACAAGAAAGCGAGTTGAAGAAAGGAGCTCAGGGGCACTGTAATTCACAAAACTGCAGAGTTATAAATGACAGCTATCGTCCAAAAATATACTGAAGTAAGGCTGCCAAGAGGACTTGAAAGCGGGGCAGAATTGCAGGAAACCGATTTCAGGAGGTAGACTGGAATTGCATTGAAAGCATAGGAAAAGAGGCAGAACGTCCACAATGATGCACTTGGCCAAAAAGGGCATATGCGTTATTTCCTGAATATGTTCAGGAAAAAACGTATACGCCCTTTTTGGCCAAACAAGCAAGCTTGCAAAGGAAATCTGCACTACAATGAAGTCTCACTTCCCCCCGGTCAAAAGGGCCATCTGAAAAAAGTGTAAAATCCAGAAAGGCAGGACAGGCCATGGAGAACTGGGAGCCTTTTTATGCTGATGGGAGGGATGTAAATTGCCAACAGCCACTCGGGAGAAGTGTATGGTGTTTCCTGAAACATCTAAAAAACAAAGCAACAGAGCCTAGGGCACTTCCACTTATGGTCCTATAGCTTAGGGAAATTAAAATCAAAAAGACACAGCCACCCCAAAGTTTGGGACGCCTCTGTTTACAAGAACCTCATTTACCGTACAAGTTCAATATCACAGAAAGTGAAAAATGGATAAAGAAGTTGTGGTACTTACGTACAATGCAGTATCACTCAACAATGAAATCTATGTCATCAGGCCCGTAGCAGCATAATGAGTGGATTCAGGTACGATGATTCTAACTGAAATAAGTCACACAGAAAAAGAAACATCATAAGATATCACTAATACACAGAATGTAAACTTGGCTACACAGGAACTGAATTCCAAAACAGAACAGGGTCTCAAATTTAGAAAACCAACTTATGCTTGCTTAAGCGGAAAGGTGAGTTGGGGTGCTGCATAAAACCAGAGATTGAAATGAGCACAGATAAAGTTCCTTAAGCCAAATATGGAATACACAAGAGCTACTCCTTGCTCAACGAAATGGACTCAACACCCCATATTAAATGCCTAAGAATGTACCTGACTAGTAAGTATCTTAAAACCTATGGATTGCTATGTCTTCAAAAGAGAATCAAGCGTCTCTACAGGGGGATAAATGCAGCAGTGATAGGATTGGAGAAGTTCGGTGAGCAAATGAAGACCCTTTGAAGTCATATTGCATGGTACCCATTACACGGGTCTCAACTCTCCAGGTTTAAGGTATTCTTCCTTCAGCTAAAACATGCATGTGGAACCCAGAGTATGATCAACCGTGTGAACGGGAGACGTGTTCAAATATGTCTCAGTTTTCCTCCCCTGGTACTCGGGTGCAACATTCCAGACGCTTTACTAACACCCTCCCGACTTGGAGAGTCAGTCCCTTTAACCTCCTGTTTGGCCCAGTTTGCAATTTCTGCGGAAGATGAACAGGAATAGCGAGAACCAATGAGAGACTAGCTGGAGGTGTCTGGACGGGCAAATTTAACTCTCATTTCCCACCAGGAAGAGGAATTAACCAAAGGCTCAGCGTGCCGTGCCGGAACCAGATTAAGGCCTGAAGCCATCTTGCGGTGCTGCGGCCAGCTCAAAAGAAAGCGAGTTGAAGAAAGGAGCTCAGGGGCACTGTAATTCACAAACCTGCAGAGTTATAAATGACAGCTATCGTCCAAAAATATACTGAAGTAAGGCTGCCAAGAGGACTTGAAAGCGGGGCAGAATTGCAGGAATCCGATTTCAGGAGGTAGACTGGAATTGCATTGAAAGCATAGGAAAAGAGGCAGAACGTCCACAATGATGCACTTGGCCAAAAAGGGCGTATGCGTTTTTTCCTGAATATATTCAGGAAAAAACGCATACGCCCTTTTTGGCCAACCAAGCAAGCTTGCAAAGGAAATCTGCACTACAATGAAGTCTCACTTCCCCCCGGTCAAAAGGGCCATCTGAAAAATGTGTAAAATCCAGAAAGGCAGGACAGGCCATGGAGAACTGGGAGCCTTGTTATGCTGATGGGAGGGATGTAAATTGCCAACAGCCACTTGGGAGAAGTGTATGGTGTTTCCTGAAACATCTAAAAAACAAAGCAACAGAGCCTAGGGCACTTCCACTTATGGTCCTATAGCTTAGGGAAATTAAAATCAAAAAGACACAGCCACCCCAAAGTTTGGGACGCCTCTGTTTACAAGAACCTCATTTACCGTACAAGTTCAATATCACAGAAAGTGAAAAATGGATAAAGAAGTTGTGGTACTTACGTACAATGCAGTATCACTCAACAATGAAATCTATGTCATCAGGCCCGTAGCAGCATAATGAGTGGATTCAGGTACGATGATTCTAACTGAAATAAGTCACACAGAAAAAGAAACATCATAAGATATCACTAATACACAGAATGTAAACTTGGCTACACAGGAACTGAATTCCAAAACAGAACAGGGTCTCAAATTTAGAAAACCAACTTATGCTTGCTTAAGCGGAAAGGTGAGTTGGGGTGCTGCATAAAACCAGAGATTGAAATGAGCACAGATAAAGTTCCTTAAGCCAAATATGAAATAGACAAGAGCTACTCCTTGCTCAACGAAATGGACTCAACACCCCATATTAAATGCCTAAGAATGTACCTGACTAGTAAGTATCTTAAAACCTATGGATTGCTATGTCTCCAAAAGAGAATCAAGCGTCTGTACAGGAGGGATAAACGCAGCAGTGATAGGATTGGAGAAGTTCGGTGAGCAAATGAAGACCCTTTGAAGTCATATTGCATGGTACCCATTACACGGGTCTCAACTCTCCAGGTTTAAGGTATTCTTCCTTCAGCTAAAACATGCATGTGGGACCCAGAGTATGATCAACCGTGTGAACGGGAGACGTGTTCAAATATGTCTCAGTTTTCCTCCCCTGGTACTCGGGTGCAACATTCCAGACGCTTTACTAACACCCTCCCGACTTGGAGAGTCAGTCCCTTTAACCTCCTGTTTGGCCCAGTTTGCAATTTCTGCGGAAGATGAACAGGAATAGCGAGAACCAATGAGAGACTAGCTGGAGGTGTCTGGACGGGCAAATTTAACTCTCATTTCCCACCAGGAAGAGGAATTAACCAAAGGCTCAGCGTGCCGTGCCGGAACCAGATTAAGGCCTGAAGCCATCTTGCGGTGCTGCGGCCAGCTCAAAAGAAAGCGAGTTGAAGAAAGGAGCTCAGGGGCACTGTAATTCACAAACCTGCAGAGTTATAAATGACAGCTATCGTCCAAAAATATACTGAAGTAAGGCTGCCAAGAGGACTTGAAAGCGGGGCAGAATTGCAGGAAACCGATTTCAGGAGGTAGACTGGAATTGCATTGAAAGCATAGGAAAAGAGGCAGAACGTCCACAATGATGCACTTGGCCAAAAAGGGCGTATGCGTTTTTTCCTGAATATATTCAGGAAAAAACGCATACGCCCTTTTTGGCCAACCAAGCAAGCTTGCAAAGGAAATCTGCACTACAATGAAGTCTCACTTCCCCCCGGTCAAAAGGGCCATCTGAACAAAGTGTAAAATCCAGAAAGGCAGGACAGGCCATGGAGAACTGGGAGCCTTGTTATGCTGATGGGCGGGATGTAAATTGCCAACAGCCACTCGGGAGAAGTGTATGGTGTTTCCTGAAACATCTAAAAAACAAAGCAACAGAGCCTAGGGCACTTCCACTTATGGTCCTATAGCTTAGGGAAATTAAAATCAAAAAGTCACAGCCACCCCAAAGTTTGGGACGCCTCTGTTTACAAGAACCTCATTTACCGTACAAGTTCAATATCACAGAAAGTGAAAAATGGATAAAGAAGTTGTGGTACTTACGTACAATGCAGTATCACTCAACAATGAAATCTATGTCATCAGGCCCGTAGCAGCATAATGAGTGGATTCAGGTACGATGATTCTAACTGAAATAAGTCACACAGAAAAAGAAACATCATAAGATATCACTAATACACAGAATGTAAACTTGGCTACACAGGAACTGAATTCCAAAACAGAACAGGGTCTCAAATTTAGAAAACCAACTTATGCTTGCTTAAGGGGAAATGTGAGTTGGGGTGCTGCATAAAACCAGAGATTGAAATGAGCACAGATAAAGTTCCTTAAGCCAAATATGGAATAGACAAGAGCTACTCCTTCCTCAACGAAATGGACTCAACACCCCATATTAAACGCCTAAGAATGTACCTGATTAGTAAGTATCTTAAAACCTATGGATTGCTATGTCTCCAAAAGAAAATCAAGCGTCTGTACAGGGGGATAAACGCAGCAGTGATAGGATTGGAGAAGTTCGGTGAGCAAATGAAGACCCTTTGAAGTCATATTGCATAGTACCCATTCCACGGGTTTCAACTACCCAGGTTTAAGGTATTCTACCTTCAGCGAAAACATACATGTGGAAACTAGAGTATGATCAACCATGTGATCGGGAAACGTGTTCAAATATGTCTCAGTTTTCGTACCCTGGTACTCGGGTACAACTTTCCAGACGCTTTACTAACACCCTCCCAACTTGGAGAGTCAGTCCCTTTAACCTCCTGTTTGGCCCAGTTTGCAATTTCTGCGGAAGATGAACAGGAATAGCGAGAACCAATGAGAGACTAGCTGGAGGTGTCTGGACGGGCAAATTTAACTCTCATTTCCCACCAGGAAGAGGAATTAACCAAAGGCTCAGCGTGCCGTGCCGGAACCAGATTAAGGCCTGAAGCCATCTTGCGGTGCTGCGGCCAGCTCAAAAGAAAGCGAGTTGAAGAAAGGAGCTCAGGGGCACTGTAATTCACAAACCTGCAGAGTTATAAATGACAGCTATCGTCCAAAAATATACTGAAGTAAGGCTGCCAAGAGGACTTGAAAGCGGGGCAGAATTGCAGGAAACCGATTTCAGGAGGTAGACTGGAATTGCATTGAAAGCATAGGAAAAGAGGCAGAACGTCCACAATGATGCACTTGGCCAAAAAGGGCGTATGCGTTTTTTCCTGAATATATTCAGGAAAAAACGCATACGCCCTTTTTGGCCAACCAAGCAAGCTTGCAAAGGAAATCTGCACTACAATGAAGTCTCACTTCCCCCCGGTCAAAAGGGCCATCTGAAAAAAGTGTAAAATCCAGAAAGGCAGGACAGGCCATGGAGAACTGGGAGCCTTGTTATGCTGATGGGCGGGATGTAAATTGCCAACAGACACTCGGGAGAAGTGTATGGTGTTTCCTGAAACATCTAAAAAACAAAGCAACAGAGCCTAGGGCACTTCCACTTATGGTCCTATAGCTTAGGGAAATTAAAATCAAAAAGACACAGCCACCCCAAAGTTTGGGACGCCTCTGTTTACAAGAACCTCGTTTACAGTACAAGTTCAACATCGCAGAAAGTGAAAAATGGATAAAGAAGTTGTGGTATTTACTTACAAAGCAATATCACTCAGCAATGAAATCTATGTCATCAGGCCCTTAGCAGCACAATGAGTGGATTCAGGTATGATGATTCTAACTGAAATAAGTCACACAGAAAAAGAAACATCATAAGATATCAGTAATACACGGAATGTAAACTTGGCTACACAGGAACTGAATTACAGAACAGAACAGGGTCTCAAATTTAGAAAACCAACTTATGCTTGCTTAAGGGTAAAGGTGAGTTGGGGTGCTGCATAAAACCAGAGATTGAAATGAGCACAGATAAAGTTCCTTAAGCCAAATATGGAATAGACAAGAGCTACTCCTTGCTCAACGAAATGGACTCAACACCGCATATTAAACGCCTAAGAATGTACCTGACTAGTAAGTATCTTAAAACCTATGGATTGCTATGTCTCCGAAAGAGAATCAAGCATGTGTACAGGGGCATAAACGCAGCAGTGATAGGATTGGAGAGGTTCGGTGAGCAAATGAAGACCCTTTGAAGTCATATTGCATGGTACCCATTCCACGGGTTTCAACTACCCAGGTTTAAGGTATTCTACCTTCAGCTAAAACATGCAGGTGGAAACTAGAGTATGATCAACCATGTGATCGGGAAACGTGTTCAAATATGTCTCAGTTTTCGTACCCTGGTACTCCGGTGCAACATTCCAGATGCTTTACTAACACCCTCCCGACTTGGAGAGTCAGTCCCTTTAACCTCCTGTTTGGCCCAGTTTGCAATTTCTGCGGAAGATGAACAGGAATAGCGAGAACCAATGAGAGACTAGCTGGAGGTGTCTGGACGGGCAAATTTAACTCTCATTTCCCACCAGGAAGAGGAATTAACCAAAGGCTCAGCTTGCCGTGCCGGAACCAGATTAGGGCCTGAAGCCATCCTGCGGTGTTGCGGCCACGTCACAAGAAAGCGAGTTGAAGAAAGGAGCTCAGGGGCACTGTAATTCACAAAACTGCAGAGTTATAAATGACAGCTATCGTCCAAAAATATACTGAAGTAAGGCTGCCAAGAGGACTTGAAAGCGGGGCAGAATTGCAGGAAACCGATTTCAGGAGGTAGACTGGAATTGCATTGAAAGCATAGGAAAAGAGGCAGAACGTCCACAATGATGCACTTGGCCAAAAAGGGCATATGCGTTATTTCCTGAATATGTTCAGGAAAAAACGTATACGCCCTTTTTGGCCAAACAAGCAAGCTTGCAAAGGAAATCTGCACTACAATGAAGTCTCACTTCCCCCCGGTCAAAAGGGCCATCTGAAAAAAGTGTAAAATCCAGAAAGGCAGGACAGGCCATGGAGAACTGGGAGCCTTTTTATGCTGATGGGAGGGATGTAAATTGCCAACAGCCACTCGGGAGAAGTGTATGGTGTTTCCTGAAACATCTAAAAAACAAAGCAACAGAGCCTAGGGCACTTCCACTTATGGTCCTATAGCTTAGGGAAATTAAAATCAAAAAGACACAGCCACCCCAAAGTTTGGGACGCCTCTGTTTACAAGAACCTCATTTACCGTACAAGTTCAATATCACAGAAAGTGAAAAATGGATAAAGAAGTTGTGGTACTTACGTACAATGCAGTATCACTCAACAATGAAATCTATGTCATCAGGCCCGTAGCAGCATAATGAGTGGATTCAGGTACGATGATTCTAACTGAAATAAGTCACACAGAAAAAGAAACATCATAAGATATCACTAATACACAGAATGTAAACTTGGCTACACAGGAACTGAATTCCAAAACAGAACAGGGTCTCAAATTTAGAAAACCAACTTATGCTTGCTTAAGCGGAAAGGTGAGTTGGGGTGCTGCATAAAACCAGAGATTGAAATGAGCACAGATAAAGTTCCTTAAGCCAAATATGGAATACACAAGAGCTACTCCTTGCTCAACGAAATGGACTCAACACCCCATATTAAATGCCTAAGAATGTACCTGACTAGTAAGTATCTTAAAACCTATGGATTGCTATGTCTTCAAAAGAGAATCAAGCGTCTCTACAGGGGGATAAATGCAGCAGTGATAGGATTGGAGAAGTTCGGTGAGCAAATGAAGACCCTTTGAAGTCATATTGCATGGTACCCATTACACGGGTCTCAACTCTCCAGGTTTAAGGTATTCTTCCTTCAGCTAAAACATGCATGTGGAACCCAGAGTATGATCAACCGTGTGAACGGGAGATGTGTTCAAATATGTCTCAGTTTTCCTCCCCCGGTACTCGGGTGCAACATTCCAGACGCTTTACTAACACCCTCCCGACTTGGAGAGTCAGTCCCTTTAACCTCCTGTTTGGCCCAGTTTGCAATTTCTGCGGAAGATGAACAGGAATAGCGAGAACCAATGAGAGACTAGCTGGAGGTGTCTGGACGGGCAAATTTAACTCTCATTTCCCACCAGGAAGAGGAATTAACCAAAGGCTCAGCGTGCCGTGCCGGAACCAGATTAGGGCCTGAAGCCATCCTGCGGTGTTGCGGCCAGGTCACAAGAAAGCGAGTTGAAGAAAGGAGCTCAGGGGCACTGTAATTCACAAACCTGCAGAGTTATAAATGACAGCTATCGTCCAAAAATATACTGAAGTAAGGCTGCCAAGAGGACTTGAAAGCGGGGCAGAATTGCAGGAAACCGATTTCAGGAGGTAGACTGGAATTGCATTGAAAGCATAGGAAAAGAGGCAGAACGTCCACAATGATGCACTTGGCCAAAAAGGGCGTATGCGTTTTTTCCTGAATATATTCAGGAAAAAACGCATACGCCCTTTTTGGCCAACCAAGCAAGCTTGCAAAGGAAATCTGCACTACAATGAAGTCTCACTTCCCCCCGGTCAAAAGGGCCATCTGAAAAAAGTGTAAAATCCAGAAAGGCAGGACAGGCCATGGAGAACTGGGAGCCTTGTTATGCTGATGGGCGGGATGTAAATTGCAAACAGACACTCGGGAGAAGTGTATGGTGTTTCCTGAAACATCTAAAAAACAAAGCAACAGAGCCTAGGGCACTTCCACTTATGGTCCTATAGCTTAGGGAAATTAAAATCAAAAAGACACAGCCACCCCAAAGTTTGGGACGCCTCTGTTTACAAGAACCTCGTTTACAGTACAAGTTCAACATCGCAGAAAGTGAAAAATGGATAAAGAAGTTGTGGTATTTACTTACAAAGCAATATCACTCAGCAATGAAATCTATGTCATCAGGCCATTAGCAGCACAATGAGTGGATTCAGGTATGATGATTCTAACTGAAATAAGTCACACAGAAAAAGAAACATCATAAGATATCACTAATACACAGAATGTAAACTTGGCTACACAGGAACTGAATTCCAAAACAGAACAGGGTCTCAAATTTAGAAAACCAACTTATGCTTGCTTAAGCGGAAAGGTGAGTTGGGGTGCTGCATAAAACCAGAGATTGAAATGAGCACAGATAAAGTTCCTTAAGCCAAATATGGAATAGACAAGAGCTACTCCTTGCTCAACGAAATGGACTCAACACCCCATATTAAATGCCTAAGAATGTACCTGACTAGTAAGTATCTTAAAACCTATGGATTGCTATGTCTCCAAAAGAGAATCAAGCGTCTGTACAGGGGGATAAATGCAGCAGTGATAGGATTGGAGAAGTTCGGTGAGCAAATGAAGACCCTTTGAAGTCATATTGCATGGTACCCATTACACGGGTCTCAACTCTCCAGGTTTAAGGTATTCTTCCTTCAGCTAAAACATGCATGTGGAACCCAGAGTATGATCAACCGTGTGAACGGGAGACGTGTTCAAATATGTCTCAGTTTTCCTCCCCTGGTACTCGGGTGCAACATTCCAGACGCTTTACTAACACCCTCCCGACTTGGAGAGTCAGTCCCTTTAACCTCCTGTTTGGCCCAGTTTGCAATTTCTGCGGAAGATGAACAGGAATAGCGAGAACCAATGAGAGACTAGCTGGAGGTGTCTGGACGGGCAAATTTAACTCTCATTTCCCACCAGGAAGAGGAATTAACCAAAGGCTCAGCGTGCCGTGCCGGAACCAGATTAAGGCCTGAAGCCATCTTGCGGTGCTGCGGCCAGCTCAAAAGAAAGCGAGTTGAAGAAAGGAGCTCAGGGGCACTGTAATTCACAAACCTGCAGAGTTATAAATGACAGCTATCGTCCAAAAATATACTGAAGTAAGGCTGCCAAGAGGACTTGAAAGCGGGGCAGAATTGCAGGAAACCGATTTCAGGAGGTAGACTGGAATTGCATTGAAAGCATAGGAAAAGAGGCAGAACGTCCACAATGATGCACTTGGCCAAAAAGGGCGTATGCGTTTTTTCCTGAATATATTCAGGAAAAAACGCATACGCCCTTTTTGGCCAACCAAGCAAGCTTGCAAAGGAAATCTGCACTACAATGAAGTCTCACTTCCCCCCGGTCAAAAGGGCCATCTGAAAAAAGTGTAAAATCCAGAAAGGCAGGACAGGCCATGGAGAACTGGGAGCCTTGTTATGCTGATGGGCGGGATGTAAATTGCCAACAGACACTCGGGAGAAGTGTATGGTGTTTCCTGAAACATCTAAAAAACAAAGCAACAGAGCCTAGGGCACTTCCACTTATGGTCCTATAGCTTAGGGAAATTAAAATCAAAAAGACACAGCCACCCCAAAGTTTGGGACGCCTCTGTTTACAAGAACCTCGTTTACAGTACAAGTTCAACATCGCAGAAAGTGAAAAATGGATAAAGAAGTTGTGGTATTTACTTACAAAGCAATATCACTCAGCAATGAAATCTATGTCATCAGGCCCTTAGCAGCACAATGAGTGGATTCAGGTATGATGATTCTAACTGAAATAAGTCACACAGAAAAAGAAACATCATAAGATATCAGTAATACACGGAATGTAAACTTGGCTACACAGGAACTGAATTACAGAACAGAACAGGGTCTCAAATTTAGAAAACCAACTTATGCTTGCTTAAGGGTAAAGGTGAGTTGGGGTGCTGCATAAAACCAGAGATTGAAATGAGCACAGATAAAGTTCCTTAAGCCAAATATGGAATAGACAAGAGCTACTCCTTGCTCAACGAAATGGACTCAACACCGCATATTAAACGCCTAAGAATGTACCTGACTAGTAAGTATCTTAAAACCTATGGATTGCTATGTCTCCGAAAGAGAATCAAGCATGTGTACAGGGGCATAAACGCAGCAGTGATAGGATTGGAGAGGTTCGGTGAGCAAATGAAGACCCTTTGAAGTCATATTGCATGGTACCCATTCCACGGGTTTCAACTACCCAGGTTTAAGGTATTCTACCTTCAGCTAAAACATGCATGTGGAAACTAGAGTATGATCAACCATGTGATCGGGAAACGTGTTCAAATATGTCTCAGTTTTCGTACCCTGGTACTCCGGTGCAACATTCCAGACGCTTTACTAACACCCTCCCGACTTGGAGAGTCAGTCCCTTTAACCTCCTGTTTGGCCCAGTTTGCAATTTCTGTGGAAGATGAACAGGAATAGCGAGAACCAATGAGAGACTAGCTGGAGGTGTCTGGACGGGCAAATTTAACTCTCATTTCCCACCAGGAAGAGGAATTAACCAAAGGCTCAGCTTGCCGTGCCGGAACCAGATTAGGGCCTGAAGCCATCCTACGGTGTTGCGGCCAGGTCACAAGAAAGCGAGTTGAAGAAAGGAGCTCAGGGGCACTGTAATTCACAAAACTGCAGAGTTATAAATGACAGCTATCGTCCAAAAATATACTGAAGTAAGGCTGCCAAGAGGACTTGAAAGCGGGGCACAATTGCAGGAAACCGATTTCAGGAGGTAGACTGGAATTGCATTGAAAGCATAGGAAAAGAGGCAGAACGTCCACAATGATGCACTTGGCCAAAAAGGGCATATGCGTTTTTTCCTGAATATGTTCAGGAAAAAACGTATACGCCCTTTTTGGCCAACCAAGCAAGCTTGCAAAGGAAATCTGCACTACAATGAAGTCTCACTTCCCCCCGGTCAAAAGGGCCATCTGAAAAAAGTGTAAAATCCAGAAAGGCAGGACAGGCCATGGAGAACTGGGAGCCTTTTTATGCTGATGGGAGGGATGTAAATTGCCAACAGCCACTCGGGAGAAGTGTATGGTGTTTCCTGAAACATCTAAAAAACAAAGCAACAGAGCCTAGGGCACTTCCACTTATGGTCCTATAGCTTAGGGAAATTAAAATCAAAAAGACACAGCCACCCCAAAGTTTGGGACGACTCTGTTTACAAGAACCTCATTTACCATAGAAGTTCAATATCACAGAAAGTGAAAAATGGATAAAGAAGTTGTGGTACTTACGTACAATGCAGTATCACTCAACAATGAAATCTATGTCATCAGGCCCGTAGCAGCATAATGAGTGGATTCAGGTACGATGATTCTAACTGAAATAAGTCACACAGAAAAAGAAACATCATAAGATATCACTAATACACAGAATGTAAACTTGGCTACACAGGAACTGAATTCCAAAACAGAACAGGGTCTCAAATTTAGAAAACCAACTTATGCTTGCTTAAGCGGAAAGGTGAGTTGGGGTGCTGCATAAAACCAGAGATTGAAATGAGCACAGATAAAGTTCCTTAAGCCAAATATGGAATAGACAAGAGCTACTCCTTGCTCAACGAAATGGACTCAACACCCCATATTAAATGCCTAAGAATGTACCTGACTAGTAAGTATCTTAAAACCTATGGATTGCTATGTCTCCAAAAGAGAATCAAGCGTCTGTACAGGGGGATAAATGCAGCAGTGATAGGATTGGAGAAGTTCGGTGAGCAAATGAAGACCCTTTGAAGTCATATTGCATGGTACCCATTACACGGGTCTCAACTCTCCAGGTTTAAGGTATTCTTCCTTCAGCTAAAACATGCATGTGGAACCCAGAGTATGATCAACCGTGTGAACGGGAGACGTGTTCAAATATGTCTCAGTTTTCCTCCCCTGGTACTCGGGTGCAACATTCCAGACGCTTTACTAACACCCTCCCGACTTGGAGAGTCAGTCCCTTTAACCTCCTGTTTGGCCCAGTTTGCAATTTCTGCGGAAGATGAACAGGAATAGCGAGAACCAATGAGAGACTAGCTGGAGGTGTCTGGACGGGCAAATTTAACTCTCATTTCCCACCAGGAAGAGGAATTAACCAAAGGCTCAGCGTGCCGTGCCGGAACCAGATTAAGGCCTGAAGCCATCTTGCGGTGCTGCGGCCAGCTCAAAAGAAAGCGAGTTGAAGAAAGGAGCTCAGGGGCACTGTAATTCACAAACCTGCAGAGTTATAAATGACAGCTATCGTCCAAAAATATACTGAAGTAAGGCTGCCAAGAGGACTTGAAAGCGGGGCAGAATTGCAGGAAACCGATTTCAGGAGGTAGACTGGAATTGCATTGAAAGCATAGGAAAAGAGGCAGAACGTCCACAATGATGCACTTGGCCAAAAAGGGCGTATGCGTTTTTTCCTGAATATATTCAGGAAAAAACGCATACGCCCTTTTTGGCCAACCAAGCAAGCTTGCAAAGGAAATCTGCACTACAATGAAGTCTCACTTCCCCCCGGTCAAAAGGGCCATCTGAAAAAAGTGTAAAATCCAGAAAGGCAGGACAGGCCATGGAGAACTGGGAGCCTTGTTATGCTGATGGGCGGGATGTAAATTGCCAACAGACACTCGGGAGAAGTGTATGGTGTTTCCTGAAACATCTAAAAAACAAAGCAACAGAGCCTAGGGCACTTCCACTTATGGTCCTATAGCTTAGGGAAATTAAAATCAAAAAGACACAGCCACCCCAAAGTTTGGGACGCCTCTGTTTACAAGAACCTCGTTTACAGTACAAGTTCAACATCGCAGAAAGTGAAAAATGGATAAAGAAGTTGTGGTATTTACTTACAAAGCAATATCACTCAGCAATGAAATCTATGTCATCAGGCCCTTAGCAGCACAATGAGTGGATTCAGGTATGATGATTCTAACTGAAATAAGTCACACAGAAAAAGAAACATCATAAGATATCAGTAATACACGGAATGTAAACTTGGCTACACAGGAACTGAATTACAGAACAGAACAGGGTCTCAAATTTAGAAAACCAACTTATGCTTGCTTAAGGGTAAAGGTGAGTTGGGGTGCTGCATAAAACCAGAGATTGAAATGAGCACAGATAAAGTTCCTTAAGCCAAATATGGAATAGACAAGAGCTACTCCTTGCTCAACGAAATGGACTCAACACCGCATATTAAACGCCTAAGAATGTACCTGACTAGTAAGTATCTTAAAACCTATGGATTGCTATGTCTCCGAAAGAGAATCAAGCATGTGTACAGGGGCATAAACGCAGCAGTGATAGGATTGGAGAGGTTCGGTGAGCAAATGAAGACCCTTTGAAGTCATATTGCATGGTACCCATTCCACGGGTTTCAACTACCCAGGTTTAAGGTATTCTACCTTCAGCTAAAACATGCATGTGGAAACTAGAGTATGATCAACCATGTGATCGGGAAACGTGTTCAAATATGTCTCAGTTTTCGTACCCTGGTACTCCGGTGCAACATTCCAGACGCTTTACTAACACCCTCCCGACTTGGAGAGTCAGTCCCTTTAACCTCCTGTTTGGCCCAGTTTGCAATTTCTGTGGAAGATGAACAGGAATAGCGAGAACCAATGAGAGACTAGCTGGAGGTGTCTGGACGGGCAAATTTAACTCTCATTTCCCACCAGGAAGAGGAATTAACCAAAGGCTCAGCTTGCCGTGCCGGAACCAGATTAGGGCCTGAAGCCATCCTACGGTGTTGCGGCCAGGTCACAAGAAAGCGAGTTGAAGAAAGGAGCTCAGGGGCACTGTAATTCACAAAACTGCAGAGTTATAAATGACAGCTATCGTCCAAAAATATACTGAAGTAAGGCTGCCAAGAGGACTTGAAAGCGGGGCACAATTGCAGGAAACCGATTTCAGGAGGTAGACTGGAATTGCATTGAAAGCATAGGAAAAGAGGCAGAACGTCCACAATGATGCACTTGGCCAAAAAGGGCATATGCGTTTTTTCCTGAATATGTTCAGGAAAAAACGTATACGCCCTTTTTGGCCAACCAAGCAAGCTTGCAAAGGAAATCTGCACTACAATGAAGTCTCACTTCCCCCCGGTCAAAAGGGCCATCTGAAAAAAGTGTAAAATCCAGAAAGGCAGGACAGGCCATGGAGAACTGGGAGCCTTTTTATGCTGATGGGAGGGATGTAAATTGCCAACAGCCACTCGGGAGAAGTGTATGGTGTTTCCTGAAACATCTAAAAAACAAAGCAACAGAGCCTAGGGCACTTCCACTTATGGTCCTATAGCTTAGGGAAATTAAAATCAAAAAGACACAGCCACCCCAAAGTTTGGGACGACTCTGTTTACAAGAACCTCATTTACCATAGAAGTTCAATATCACAGAAAGTGAAAAATGGATAAAGAAGTTGTGGTACTTACGTACAATGCAGTATCACTCAACAATGAAATCTATGTCATCAGGCCCGTAGCAGCATAATGAGTGGATTCAGGTACGATGATTCTAACTGAAATAAGTCACACAGAAAAAGAAACATCATAAGATATCACTAATACACAGAATGTAAACTTGGCTACACAGGAACTGAATTCCAAAACAGAACAGGGTCTCAAATTTAGAAAACCAACTTATGCTTGCTTAAGCGGAAAGGTGAGTTGGGGTGCTGCATAAAACCAGAGATTGAAATGAGCACAGATAAAGTTCCTTAAGCCAAATATGGAATAGACAAGAGCTACTCCTTGCTCAACGAAATGGACTCAACACCCCATATAAAATGCCTAAGAATGTACCTGACTAGTAAGTATCTTAAAACCTATGGATTGCTATGTCTCCAAAAGAGAATCAAGCGTCTGTACAGGGGGATAAACGCAGCAGTGATAGGATTGGAGAAGTTCGGTGAGCAAATGAAGACCCTTTGAAGTCATATTGCATGGTACCCATTACACGGGTCTCAACTCTCCAGGTTTAAGGTATTCTTCCTTCAGCTAAAACATGCATGTGGAACCCAGAGTATGATCAACCGTGTGAACGGGAGACGTGTTCAAATATGTCTCAGTTTTCCTCCCCTGGTACTCGGGTGCAACATTCCAGACGCTTTACTAACACCCTCCCGACTTGGAGAGTCAGTCCCTTTAACCTCCTGTTTGGCCCAGTTTGCAATTTCTGCGGAAGATGAACAGGAATAGCGAGAACCAATGAGAGACTAGCTGGAGGTGTCTGGACGGGCAAATTTAACTCTCAGTTCCCACCAGGAAGAGGAATTAACCAAAGGCTCAGCTTGCTGTGCCGGAACCAGATTAGGGCCTGAAGCCATCCTGCGGTGTTGCGGCCAGCTCAAAAGAAAGCGAGTTGAAGAAAGGAGCTCAGGGGCACTGTAATTCACAAACCTGCAGAGTTATAAATGACAGCTATCGTCCAAAAATATACTGAAGTAAGGCTGCCAAGAGGACTTGAAAGCGGGGCAGAATTGCAGGAAACCGATTTCAGGAGGTAGACTGGAATTGCATTGAAAGCATAGGAAAAGAGGCAGAACGTCCACAATGATGCACTTGGCCAAAAAGGGCGTATGCGTTTTTTCCTGAATATATTCAGGAAAAAACGCATACGCCCTTTTTGGCCAACCAAGCAAGCTTGCAAAGGAAATCTGCACTACAATGAAGTCTCACTTCCCCCCGGTCAAAAGGGCCATCTGAAAAAAGTGTAAAATCCAGAAAGGCAGGACAGGCCATGGAGAACTGGGAGCCTTGTTATGCTGATGGGCGGGATGTAAATTGCCAACAGACACTCGGGAGAAGTGTATGGTGTTTCCTGAAACATCTAAAAAACAAAGCAACAGAGCCTAGGGCACTTCCACTTATGGTCCTATAGCTTAGGGAAATTAAAATCAAAAAGACACAGCCACCCCAAAGTTTGGGACGCCTCTGTTTACAAGAACCTCGTTTACAGTACAAGTTCAACATCGCAGAAAGTGAAAAATGGATAAAGAAGTTGTGGTATTTACTTACAAAGCAATATCACTCAGCAATGAAATCTATGTCATCAGGCCCTTAGCAGCACAATGAGTGGATTCAGGTATGATGATTCTAACTGAAATAAGTCACACAGAAAAAGAAACATCATAAGATATCAGTAATACACGGAATGTAAACTTGGCTACACAGGAACTGAATTACAGAACAGAACAGGGTCTCAAATTTAGAAAACCAACTTATGCTTGCTTAAGGGTAAAGGTGAGTTGGGGTGCTGCATAAAACCAGAGATTGAAATGAGCACAGATAAAGTTCCTTAAGCCAAATATGGAATAGACAAGAGCTACTCCTTGCTCAACGAAATGGACTCAACACCGCATATTAAACGCCTAAGAATGTACCTGACTAGTAAGTATCTTAAAACCTATGGATTGCTATGTCTCCGAAAGAGAATCAAGCATGTGTACAGGGGCATAAACGCAGCAGTGATAGGATTGGAGAGGTTCGGTGAGCAAATGAAGACCCTTTGAAGTCATATTGCATGGTACCCATTCCACGGGTTTCAACTACCCAGGTTTAAGGTATTCTACCTTCAGCTAAAACATGCATGTGGAAACTAGAGTATGATCAACCATGTGATCGGGAAACGTGTTCAAATATGTCTCAGTTTTCGTACCCTGGTACTCCGGTGCAACATTCCAGACGCTTTACTAACACCCTCCCGACTTGGAGAGTCAGTCCCTTTAACCTCCTGTTTGGCCCAGTTTGCAATTTCTGTGGAAGATGAACAGGAATAGCGAGAACCAATGAGAGACTAGCTGGAGGTGTCTGGACGGGCAAATTTAACTCTCATTTCCCACCAGGAAGAGGAATTAACCAAAGGCTCAGCTTGCCGTGCCGGAACCAGATTAGGGCCTGAAGCCATCCTACGGTGTTGCGGCCAGGTCACAAGAAAGCGAGTTGAAGAAAGGAGCTCAGGGGCACTGTAATTCACAAAACTGCAGAGTTATAAATGACAGCTATCGTCCAAAAATATACTGAAGTAAGGCTGCCAAGAGGACTTGAAAGCGGGGCACAATTGCAGGAAACCGATTTCAGGAGGTAGACTGGAATTGCATTGAAAGCATAGGAAAAGAGGCAGAACGTCCACAATGATGCACTTGGCCAAAAAGGGCATATGCGTTTTTTCCTGAATATGTTCAGGAAAAAACGTATACGCCCTTTTTGGCCAACCAAGCAAGCTTGCAAAGGAAATCTGCACTACAATGAAGTCTCACTTCCCCCCGGTCAAAAGGGCCATCTGAAAAAAGTGTAAAATCCAGAAAGGCAGGACAGGCCATGGAGAACTGGGAGCCTTTTTATGCTGATGGGAGGGATGTAAATTGCCAACAGCCACTCGGGAGAAGTGTATGGTGTTTCCTGAAACATCTAAAAAACAAAGCAACAGAGCCTAGGGCACTTCCACTTATGGTCCTATAGCTTAGGGAAATTAAAATCAAAAAGACACAGCCACCCCAAAGTTTGGGACGACTCTGTTTACAAGAACCTCATTTACCATAGAAGTTCAATATCACAGAAAGTGAAAAATGGATAAAGAAGTTGTGGTACTTACGTACAATGCAGTATCACTCAACAATGAAATCTATGTCATCAGGCCCGTAGCAGCATAATGAGTGGATTCAGGTACGATGATTCTAACTGAAATAAGTCACACAGAAAAAGAAACATCATAAGATATCACTAATACACAGAATGTAAACTTGGCTACACAGGAACTGAATTCCAAAACAGAACAGGGTCTCAAATTTAGAAAACCAACTTATGCTTGCTTAAGCGGAAAGGTGAGTTGGGGTGCTGCATAAAACCAGAGATTGAAATGAGCACAGATAAAGTTCCTTAAGCCAAATATGGAATAGACAAGAGCTACTCCTTGCTCAACGAAATGGACTCAACACCCCATATAAAATGCCTAAGAATGTACCTGACTAGTAAGTATCTTAAAACCTATGGATTGCTATGTCTCCAAAAGAGAATCAAGCGTCTGTACAGGGGGATAAACGCAGCAGTGATAGGATTGGAGAAGTTCGGTGAGCAAATGAAGACCCTTTGAAGTCATATTGCATGGTACCCATTACACGGGTCTCAACTCTCCAGGTTTAAGGTATTCTTCCTTCAGCTAAAACATGCATGTGGAACCCAGAGTATGATCAACCGTGTGAACGGGAGACGTGTTCAAATATGTCTCAGTTTTCCTCCCCTGGTACTCGGGTGCAACATTCCAGACGCTTTACTAACACCCTCCCGACTTGGAGAGTCAGTCCCTTTAACCTCCTGTTTGGCCCAGTTTGCAATTTCTGCGGAAGATGAACAGGAATAGCGAGAACCAATGAGAGACTAGCTGGAGGTGTCTGGACGGGCAAATTTAACTCTCAGTTCCCACCAGGAAGAGGAATTAACCAAAGGCTCAGCTTGCTGTGCCGGAACCAGATTAGGGCCTGAAGCCATCCTGCGGTGTTGCGGCCAGCTCAAAAGAAAGCGAGTTGAAGAAAGGAGCTCAGGGGCACTGTAATTCACAAACCTGCAGAGTTATAAATGACAGCTATCGTCCAAAAATATACTGAAGTAAGGCTGCCAAGAGGACTTGAAAGCGGGGCAGAATTGCAGGAAACCGATTTCAGGAGGTAGACTGGAATTGCATTGAAAGCATAGGAAAAGAGGCAGAACGTCCACAATGATGCACTTGGCCAAAAAGGGCGTATGCGTTTTTTCCTGAATATATTCAGGAAAAAACGCATACGCCCTTTTTGGCCAACCAAGCAAGCTTGCAAAGGAAATCTGCACTACAATGAAGTCTCACTTCCCCCCGGTCAAAAGGGCCATCTAAAAAAAGTGTAAAATCCAGAAAGGCAGGACAGGCCATGGAGAACTGGGAGCCTTGTTATGCTGATGGGCGGGATGTAAATTGCCAACAGACACTCGGGAGAAGTGTATGGTGTTTCCTGAAACATCTAAAAAACAAAGCAACAGAGCCTAGGGCACTTCCACTTATGGTCCTATAGCTTAGGGAAATTAAAATCAAAAAGACACAGCCACCCCAAAGTTTGGGACGCCTCTGTTTACAAGAACCTCGTTTACAGTACAAGTTCAACATCGCAGAAAGTGAAAAATGGATAAAGAAGTTGTGGTATTTACTTACAAAGCAATATCACTCAGCAATGAAATCTATGTCATCAGGCCCTTAGCAGCACAATGAGTGGATTCAGGTATGATGATTCTAACTGAAATAAGTCACACAGAAAAAGAAACATCATAAGATATCAGTAATACACGGAATGTAAACTTGGCTACACAGGAACTGAATTACAGAACAGAACAGGGTCTCAAATTTAGAAAACCAACTTATGCTTGCTTAAGGGGAAAGGTGAGTTGGGGTGCTGCATAAAACCAGAGATTGAAATGAGCACAGATAAAGTTCCTTAAGCCAAATATGGAATAGACAAGAGCTACTCCTTGCTCAACGAAATGGACTCAACACCGCATATTAAACGCCTAAGAATGTACCTGACTAGTAAGTATCTTAAAACCTATGGATTGCTATGTCTCCGAAAGAGAATCAAGCATGTGTACAGGGGCATAAACGCAGCAGTGATAGGATTGGAGAGGTTCGGTGAGCAAATGAAGACCCTTTGAAGTCATATTGCATAGTAACCATTCCACGGGTTTCAACTACCCAGGTTTAAGGTATTCTACCTTCAGCTAAAACATGCATGTGGAAACTAGAGTATGATCAACCATGTGATCGGGAAACGTGTTCAAATATGTCTCAGTTTTCGTACCCTGGTACTCGGGTGCAACATTCCAGACGCTTTACTAACACCCTCCCGACTTGGAGAGTCAGTCCCTTTAACCTCCTGTTTGGCCCAGTTTGCAATTTCTGTGGAAGATGAACAGGAATAGCGAGAACCAATGAGAGACTAGCTGGAGGTGTCTGGACGGGCAAATTTAACTCTCATTTCCCACCAGGAAGAGGAATTAACCAAAGGCTCAGCTTGCCGTGCCGGAACCAGATTAGGGCCTGAAGCCATCCTGCGGTGTTGCGGCCAGCTCAAAAGAAAGCGAGTTGAAGAAAGGAGCTCAGGGGCACTGTAATTCACAAACCTGCAGAGTTATAAATGACAGCTATCGTCCAAAAATATAACTGAAGTAAGGATGCCAAGAGGACTTGAAAGCGGGGCAGAATTGCAGGAAACCGATTTCAGGAGGTAGACTGGAATTGCATTGAAAGCATAGGAAAAGAGGCAGAACGTCCACAATGATGCACTTGGCCAAAAAGGGCGTATGCGTTTTTTCCTGAATATATTCAGGAAAAAACGCATACGCCCTTTTTGGCCAACCAAGCAAGCTTGCAAAGGAAATCTGCACTACAATGAAGTCTCACTTCCCCCCGGTCAAAAGGGCCATCTGAAAAAAGTGTAAAATCCAGAAAGGCAGGGCAGGCCATGGAGAACTGGGAGCCTTGTTATGCTGATGGGCGGGATGTAAATTGCCAACAGCCACTCGGGAGAAGTGTATGGTGTTTCCTGAAACATCTAAAAAACAAAGCAACAGAGCCTAGGGCACTTCCACTTATGGTCCTATAGCTTAGGGAAATTAAAATCAAAAAGACACAGCCACCCCAAAGTTTGGGACGCCTCTGTTTACAAGAACCTCATTTACCGTACAAGTTCAATATCACAGAAAGTGAAAAATGGATAAAGAAGTTGTGGTACTTACGTACAATGCAGTATCACTCAACAATGAAATCTATGTCATCAGGCCCGTAGCAGCATAATGAGTGGATTCAGGTACGATGATTCTAACTGAAATAAGTCACACAGAAAAAGAAACATCATAAGATATCACTAATACACAGAATGTAAACTTGGCTACACAGGAACTGAATTCCAAAACAGAACAGGGTCTCAAATTTAGAAAACCAACTTATGCTTGCTTAAGGGGAAAGGTGAGTTGGGGTGCTGCATAAAACCAGAGATTGAAATGAGCACAGATAAAGTTCCTTAAGCCAAATATGGAATAGACAAGAGCTACTCCTTGCTCAACGAAATGGACTCAACACCGCATATTAAACGCCTAAGAATGTACCTGACTAGTAAGTATCTTAAAACCTATGGATTGCTATGTCTCCAAAAGAGAATCAAGCGTCTGTACAGGGGGATAAACACAGCAGTGATAGGATTGGAGAAGTTCGGTGAGCAAATGAAGACCCTTTGAAGTCATATTGCATGGTACCCATTACACGGGTCTCAACTCTCCAGGTTTAAGGTATTCTTCCTTCAGCTAAAACATGCATGTGGAACCCAGAGTATGATCAACCGTGTGAACGGGAGACATGTTCAACTATGTCTCAGTTTTCCTCCCCTGGTACTCGGGTGCAACATTCCAGACGCTTTACTAACACCCTCCCGACTTGGAGAGTCAGTCCCTTTAACCTCCTGTTTGGCCCAGTTTGCAATTTCTGCGGAAGATGAACAGGAATAGCGAGAACCAATGAGAGACTAGCTGGAGGTGTCTGGACGGGCAAATTTAACTCTCATTTCCCACCAGGAAGAGGAATTAACCAAAGGCTCAGCTTGCCGTGCCGGAACCAGATTAGGGCCTGAAGCCATCCTGCGGTGTTGCGGCCAGCTCAAAAGAAAGCGAGTTGAAGAAAGGAGCTCAGGGGCACTGTAATTCACAATCCTGCAGAGTTATAAATGACAGCTATCGTCCAAAAATATACTGAAGTAAGGCTGCCAAGAGGACTTGAAAGCGGGGCAGAATTGCAGGAAACCGATTTCAGGAGGTAGACTGGAATTGCATTGAAAGCATAGGAAAAGAGGCAGAACGTCCACAATGATGCACTTGGCCAAAAAGGGCGTATGCGTTTTTTCCTGAATATATTCAGGAAAAAACGCATACGCCCTTTTTGGCCAACCAAGCAAGCTTGCAAAAGAAATCTGCACTACAATGAAGTCTCACTTCCCCCCGGTCAAAAGGGCCATCTGAAAAAAGTGTAAAATCCAGAAAGGCAGGACAGGCCATGGAGAACTGGGAGCCTTGTTATGCAGATGGGCGGGATGTAAATTGCCAACAGACACTCGGGAGAAGTGTATGGTGTTTCCTGAAACATCTAAAAAACAAAGCAACAGAGCCTAGGGCACTTCCACTTATGGTCCTATAGCTTAGGGAAATTAAAATCAAAAAGACACAGCCACCCCAAAGTTTGGGACGCCTCTGTTTACAAGAACCTCGTTTACAGTACAAGTTCAACATCGCAGAAAGTGAAAAATGGATAAAGAAGTTGTGGTATTTACTTACAAAGCAATATCACTCAGCAATGAAATCTATGTCATCAGGCCCTTAGCAGCACAATGAGTGGATTCAGGTATGATGATTCTAACTGAAATAAGTCACACAGAAAAAGAAACATCATAAGATATCAGTAATACACGGAATGTAAACTTGGCTACACAGGAACTGAATTACAGAACAGAACAGGGTCTCAAATTTAGAAAACCAACTTATGCTTGCTTAAGGGGAAAGGTGAGTTGGGGTGCTGCATAAAACCAGAGATTGAAATGAGCACAGATAAAGTTCCTTAAGCCAAATATGGAATAGACAAGAGCTACTCCTTGCTCAACGAAATGGACTCAACACCGCATATTAAACGCCTAAGAATGTACCTGACTAGTAAGTATCTTAAAACCTATGGATTGCTATGTCTCCAAAAGAGAATCAAGCGTCTGTACAGGGGGATAAACGCAGCAGTGATAGGATTGGAGAAGTTCGGTGAGCAAATGAAGACCCTTTGAAGTCATATTGCATGGTACCCATTACACGGGTCTCAACTCTCCAGGTTTAAGGTATTCTTCCTTCAGCTAAAACATGCATGTGGAACCCAGAGTATGATCAACCGTGTGAACGGGAGACGTGTTCAAATATGTCTCAGTTTTCCTCCCCTGGTACTCGGGTGCAACATTCCAGACGCTTTACTAACACCCTCCCGACTTGGAGAGTCAGTCCCTTTAACCTCCTGTTTGGCCCAGTTTGCAATTTCTGCGGAAGATGAACAGGAATAGCGAGAACCAATGAGAGACTAGCTGGAGGTGTCTGGACGGGCAAATTTAACTCTCATTTCCCACCAGGAAGAGGAATTAACCAAAGGCTCAGCTTGCCGTGCCGGAACAAGATTAGGGCCTGAAGCCATCCTGCGGTGTTGCGGCCAGCTCAAAAGAAAGCGAGTTGAAGAAAGGAGCTCAGGGGCACTGTAATTCACAAACCTGCAGAGTTATAAATGACAGCTATCGTCCAAAAATATACTGAAGTAAGGCTGCCAAGAGGACTTGAAAGCGGGGCAGAATTGCAGGAAACCGATTTCAGGAGGTAGACTGGAATTGCATTGAAAGCATAGGAAAAGAGGCAGAACGTCCACAATGATGCACTTGGCCAAAAAGGGCGTATGCGTTTTTTCCTGAATATATTCAGGAAAAAACGCATACGCCCTTTTTGGCCAACCAAGCAAGCTTGCAAAGGAAATCTGCACTACAATGAAGTCTCACTTCCCCCCGGTCAAAAGGGCCATCTAAAAAAAGTGTAAAATCCAGAAAGGCAGGACAGGCCATGGAGAACTGGGAGCCTTGTTATGCTGATGGGCGGGATGTAAATTGCCAACAGACACTCGGGAGAAGTGTATGGTGTTTCCTGAAACATCTAAAAAACAAAGCAACAGAGCCTAGGGCACTTCCACTTATGGTCCTATAGCTTAGGGAAATTAAAATCAAAAAGACACAGCCACCCCAAAGTTTGGGACGCCTCTGTTTACAAGAACCTCGTTTACAGTACAAGTTCAACATCGCAGAAAGTGAAAAATGGATAAAGAAGTTGTGGTATTTACTTACAAAGCAATATCACTCAGCAATGAAATCTATGTCATCAGGCCCTTAGCAGCACAATGAGTGGATTCAGGTATGATGATTCTAACTGAAATAAGTCACACAGAAAAAGAAACATCATAAGATATCAGTAATACACGGAATGTAAACTTGGCTACACAGGAACTGAATTACAGAACAGAACAGGGTCTCAAATTTAGAAAACCAACTTATGCTTGCTTAAGGGGAAAGGTGAGTTGGGGTGCTGCATAAAACCAGAGATTGAAATGAGCACAGATAAAGTTCCTTAAGCCAAATATGGAATAGACAAGAGCTACTCCTTGCTCAACGAAATGGACTCAACACCGCATATTAAACGCCTAAGAATGTACCTGACTAGTAAGTATCTTAAAACCTATGGATTGCTATGTCTCCGAAAGAGAATCAAGCATGTGTACAGGGGCATAAATGCAGCAGTGATAGGATTGGAGAGGTTCGGTGAGCAAATGAAGACCCTTTGAAGTCATATTGCATAGTAACTATTCCACGGGTTTCAACTACCCAGGTTTAAGGTATTCTACCTTCAGCTAAAACATGCATGTGGAAACTAGAGTATGATCAACCATGTGATCGGGAAACGTGTTCAAATATGTCTCAGTTTTCGTACCCTGGTACTCGGGTGCAACATTCCAGACGCTTTACTAACACCCTCCCGACTTGGAGAGTCAGTCCCTTTAACCTCCTGTTTGGCCCAGTTTGCAATTTCTGTGGAAGATGAACAGGAATAGCGAGAACCAATGAGAGACTAGCTGGAGGTGTCTGGACGGGCAAATTTAACTCTCATTTCCCACCAGGAAGAGGAATTAACCAAAGGCTCAGCTTGCCGTGCCGGAACCAGATTAGGGCCTGAAGCCATCCTGCGGTGTTGCGGCCAGCTCAAAAGAAAGCGAGTTGAAGAAAGGAGCTCAGGGGCACTGTAATTCACAAACCTGCAGAGTTATAAATGACAGCTATCGTCCAAAAATATAACTGAAGTAAGGATGCCAAGAGGACTTGAAAGCGGGGCAGAATTGCAGGAAACCGATTTCAGGAGGTAGACTGGAATTGCATTGAAAGCATAGGAAAAGAGGCAGAACGTCCACAATGATGCACTTGGCCAAAAAGGGCGTATGCGTTTTTTCCTGAATATATTCAGGAAAAAACGCATACGCCCTTTTTGGCCAACCAAGCAAGCTTGCAAAGGAAATCTGCACTACAATGAAGTCTCACTTCCCCCCGGTCAAAAGGGCCATCTGAAAAAAGTGTAAAATCCAGAAAGGCAGGGCAGGCCATGGAGAACTGGGAGCCTTGTTATGCTGATGGGCGGGATGTAAATTGCCAACAGCCACTCGGGAGAAGTGTATGGTGTTTCCTGAAACATCTAAAAAACAAAGCAACAGAGCCTAGGGCACTTCCACTTATGGTCCTATAGCTTAGGGAAATTAAAATCAAAAAGACACAGCCACCCCAAAGTTTGGGACGCCTCTGTTTACAAGAACCTCATTTACCGTACAAGTTCAATATCACAGAAAGTGAAAAATGGATAAAGAAGTTGTGGTACTTACGTACAATGCAGTATCACTCAACAATGAAATCTATGTCATCAGGCCCGTAGCAGCATAATGAGTGGATTCAGGTACGATGATTCTAACTGAAATAAGTCACACAGAAAAAGAAACATCATAAGATATCACTAATACACAGAATGTAAACTTGGCTACACAGGAACTGAATTCCAAAACAGAACAGGGTCTCAAATTTAGAAAACCAACTTATGCTTGCTTAAGGGGAAAGGTGAGTTGGGGTGCTGCATAAAACCAGAGATTGAAATGAGCACAGATAAAGTTCCTTAAGCCAAATATGGAATAGACAAGAGCTACTCCTTGCTCAACGAAATGGACTCAACACCGCATATTAAACGCCTAAGAATGTACCTGACTAGTAAGTATCTTAAAACCTATGGATTGCTATGTCTCCAAAAGAGAATCAAGCGTCTGTACAGGGGGATAAACACAGCAGTGATAGGATTGGAGAAGTTCGGTGAGCAAATGAAGACCCTTTGAAGTCATATTGCATGGTACCCATTACACGGGTCTCAACTCTCCAGGTTTAAGGTATTCTTCCTTCAGCTAAAACATGCATGTGGAACCCAGAGTATGATCAACCGTGTGAACGGGAGACATGTTCAACTATGTCTCAGTTTTCCTCCCCTGGTACTCGGGTGCAACATTCCAGACGCTTTACTAACACCCTCCCGACTTGGAGAGTCAGTCCCTTTAACCTCCTGTTTGGCCCAGTTTGCAATTTCTGCGGAAGATGAACAGGAATAGCGAGAACCAATGAGAGACTAGCTGGAGGTGTCTGGACGGGCAAATTTAACTCTCATTTCCCACCAGGAAGAGGAATTAACCAAAGGCTCAGCTTGCCGTGCCGGAACCAGATTAGGGCCTGAAGCCATCCTGCGGTGTTGCGGCCAGCTCAAAAGAAAGCGAGTTGAAGAAAGGAGCTCAGGGGCACTGTAATTCACAAACCTGCAGAGTTATAAATGACAGCTATCGTCCAAAAATATACTGAAGTAAGGCTGCCAAGAGGACTTGAAAGCGGGGCAGAATTGCAGGAAACCGATTTCAGGAGGTAGACTGGAATTGCATTGAAAGCATAGGAAAAGAGGCAGAACGTCCACAATGATGCACTTGGCCAAAAAGGGCGTATGCGTTTTTTCCTGAATATATTCAGGAAAAAACGCATACGCCCTTTTTGGCCAACCAAGCAAGCTTGCAAAAGAAATCTGCACTACAATGTAGTCTCACTTCCCCCCGGTCAAAAGGGCCATCTGAAAAAAGTGTAAAATCCAGAAAGGCAGGACAGGCCATGGAGAACTGGGAGCCTTGTTATGCAGATGGGCGGGATGTAAATTGCCAACAGCCACTCGGGAGAAGTGTATGGTGTTTCCTGAAACATCTAAAAAACAAAGCAACAGAGCCTAGGGCACTTCCACTTATGGTCCTATAGCTTAGGGAAATTAAAATCAAAAAGACACAGCCACCCCAAAGTTTGGGACGCCTCTGTTTACAAGAACCTCGTTTACAGTACAAGTTCAACATCGCAGAAAGTGAAAAATGGATAAAGAAGTTGTGGTATTTACTTACAAAGCAATATCACTCAGCAATGAAATCTATGTCATCAGGCCCTTAGCAGCACAATGAGTGGATTCAGGTATGATGATTCTAACTGAAATAAGTCACACAGAAAAAGAAACATCATAAGATATCAGTAATACACGGAATGTAAACTTGGCTACACAGGAACTGAATTACAGAACAGAACAGGGTCTCAAATTTAGAAAACCAACTTATGCTTGCTTAAGGGGAAAGGTGAGTTGGGGTGCTGCATAAAACCAGAGATTGAAATGAGCACAGATAAAGTTCCTTAAGCCAAATATGGAATAGACAAGAGCTACTCCTTGCTCAACGAAATGGACTCAACACCGCATATTAAACGCCTAAGAATGTACCTGACTAGTAAGTATCTTAAAACCTATGGATTGCTATGTCTCCAAAAGAGAATCAAGCGTCTGTACAGGGGGATAAACGCAGCAGTGATAGGATTGGAGAAGTTCGGTGAGCAAATGAAGACCCTTTGAAGTCATATTGCATGGTACCCATTACACGGGTCTCAACTCTCCAGGTTTAAGGTATTCTTCCTTCAGCTAAAACATGCATGTGGAACCCAGAGTATGATCAACCGTGTGAACGGGAGACGTGTTCAAATATGTCTCAGTTTTCCTCCCCTGGTACTCGGGTGCAACATTCCAGACGCTTTACTAACACCCTCCCGACTTGGAGAGTCAGTCCCTTTAACCTCCTGTTTGGCCCAGTTTGCAATTTCTGCGGAAGATGAACAGGAATAGCGAGAACCAATGAGAGACTAGCTGGAGGTGTCTGGACGGGCAAATTTAACTCTCATTTCCCACCAGGAAGAGGAATTAACCAAAGGCTCAGCTTGCCGTGCCGGAACAAGATTAGGGCCTGAAGCCATCCTGCGGTGTTGCGGCCAGCTCAAAAGAAAGCGAGTTGAAGAAAGGAGCTCAGGGGCACTGTAATTCACAAACCTGCAGAGTTATAAATGACAGCTATCGTCCAAAAATATACTGAAGTAAGGCTGCCAAGAGGACTTGAAAGCGGGGCAGAATTGCAGGAAACCGATTTCAGGAGGTAGACTGGAATTGCATTGAAAGCATAGGAAAAGAGGCAGAACGTCCACAATGATGCACTTGGCCAAAAAGGGCGTATGCGTTTTTTCCTGAATATATTCAGGAAAAAACGCATACGCCCTTTTTGGCCAACCAAGCAAGCTTGCAAAGGAAATCTGCACTACAATGAAGTCTCACTTCCCCCCGGTCAAAAGGGACATCTGAAAAAAGTGTAAAATCCAGAAAGGCAGGACAGGCCATGGAGAACTGGGAGCCTTGTTATGCTGATGGGCGGGATGTAAATTGCCAACAGCCACTCGGGAGAAGTGTATGGTGTTTCCTGAAACATCTAAAAAACAAAGCAACAGAGCCTAGGGCACTTCCACTTATGGTCCTATAGCTTAGGGAAATTAAAATCAAAAAGACACAGCCACCCCAAAGTTTGGGACGCCTCTGTTTACAAGAACCTCGTTTACAGTACAAGTTCAACATCGCAGAAAGTGAAAAATGGATAAAGAAGTTGTGGTATTTACTTACAAAGCAATATCACTCAGCAATGGAATCTATGTCATCAGGCCATTAGCAGCACAATGAGTGGATTCAGGTATGATGATTCTAGCTATTATAAGTCACACAGAAAAAGAAACATCATAAGATATCAGTAATACACAGAATGTAAACTTGGCTACACAGGAACTGAATTACAGAACAGAACAGGGTCTCAAATTTAGAAAACCAACTTATGCTTGCTTAAGGGTAAAGGTGAGTTGGGGTGCTGCATAAAACCAGAGATTGAAATGAGCACAGATAAAGTTCCTTAAGCCAAATATGGAATAGACAAGAGCTACTCCTTGCTCAACGAAATGGACTCAACACCGCATATTAAACGCCTAAGAATGTACCTGACTAGTAAGTATCTTAAAACCTATGGATTGCTATGTCTCCAAAAGAGAATCAAGCGTCTGTACAGGGGGATAAACGCAGCAGTGATAGGATTGGAGAAGTTCGGTGAGCAAATGAAGACCCTTTGAAGTCATATTGCATGGTACCCATTACACGGGTCTCAACTCTCCAGGTTTAAGGTATTCTTCCTTCAGCTAAAACATGCATGTGGAACCCAGAGTATGATCAACCGTGTGAACGGGAGACGTGTTCAAATATGTCTCAGTTTTCCTCCCCTGGTACTCGGGTGCAACATTCCAGACGCTTTACTAACACCCTCCCGACTTGGAGAGTCAGTCCCTTTAACCTCCTGTTTGGCCCAGTTTGCAATTTCTGCGGAAGATGAACAGGAATAGCGAGAACCAATGAGAGACTAGCTGGAGGTGTCTGGACGGGCAAATTTAACTCTCATTTCCCACCAGGAAGAGGAATTAACCAAAGGCTCAGCTTGCCGTGCCAGAACCAGATTAGGGCCTGAAGCCATCCTGCGGTGTTGCGGCCAGCTCAAAAGAAAGCGAGTTGAAGAAAGGAGCTCAGGGGCACTGTAATTCACAAACCTGCAGAGTTATAAATGACAGCTATCGTCCAAAAATATACTGAAGTAAGGCTGCCAAGAGGACTTGAAAGCGGGGCAGAATTGCAGGAAACCGATTTCAGGAGGTAGACTGGAATTGCATTGAAAGCATAGGAAAAGAGGCAGAACGTCCACAATGATGCACTTGGCCAAAAAGGGCGTATGCGTTTTTTCCTGAATATATTCAGGAAAAAACGCATACGCCCTTTTTGGCCAACCAAGCAAGCTTGCAAAGGAAATCTGCACTACAATGAAGTCTCACTTCCCCCCGGTCAAAAGGGCCATCTGAAAAAAGTGTAAAATCCAGAAAGGCAGGACAGGCCATGGAGAACTGGGAGCCTTGTTATGCTGATGGGCGGGATGTAAATTGCCAACAGACACTCGGGAGAAGTGTATGGTGTTTCCTGAAACATCTAAAAAACAAAGCAACAGAGCCTAGGGCACTTCCACTTATGGTCCTATAGCTTAGGGAAATTAAAATCAAAAAGACACAGCCACCCCAAAGTTTGGGACGCCTCTGTTTACAAGAACCTCGTTTACAGTACAAGTTCAACATCGCAGAAAGTGAAAAATGGATAAAGAAGTTGTGGTATTTACTTACAAAGCAATATCACTCAGCAATGAAATCTATGTCATCAGGCCCTTAGCAGCACAATGAGTGGATTCAGGTATGATGATTCTAACTGAAATAAGTCACACAGAAAAAGAAACATCATAAGATATCAGTAATACACGGAATGTAAACTTGGCTACACAGGAACTGAATTACAGAACAGAACAGGGTCTCAAATTTAGAAAACCAACTTATGCTTGCTTAAGGGGAAAGGTGAGTTGGGGTGCTGCATAAAACCAGAGATTGAAATGAGCACAGATAAAGTTCCTTAAGCCAAATATGGAATAGACAAGAGCTACTCCTTGCTCAACGAAATGGACTCAACACCGCATATTAAACGCCTAAGAATGTACCTGACTAGTAAGTATCTTAAAACCTATGGATTGCTATGTCTCCGAAAGAGAATCAAGCATGTGTACAGGGGCATAAACGCAGCAGTGATAGGATTGGAGAGGTTCGGTGAGCAAATGAAGACCCTTTGAAGTCATATTGCATGGTACCCATTCCACGGGTTTCAACTACCCAGGTTTAAGGTATTCTAACTTCAGCTAAAACATGCATGTGGAAACTAGAGTATGATCAACCATGTGATCGGGAAACGTGTTCAAATATGTCTCAGTTTTCGTACCCTGGTACTCCGGTGCAACATTCCAGACGCTTTACTAACACCCTCCCGACTTGGAGAGTCAGTCCCTTTAACCTCCTGTTTGGCCCAGTTTGCAATTTCTGTGGAAGATGAACAGGAATAGCGAGAACCAATGAGAGACTAGCTGGAGGTGTCTGGACGGGCAAATTTAACTCTCATTTCCCACCAGGAAGAGAAATTAACCAAAGGCTCAGCTTGCCGTGCCGGAACAAGATTAGGGCCTGAAGCCATCCTGCGGTGTTGCGGCCAGCTCAAAAGAAAGCGAGTTGAAGAAAGGAGCTCAGGGACACTGTAATTCACAAACCTGCAGAGTTATAAATGACAGCTATCGTCCAAAAATATAACTGAAGTAAGGCTGCCAAGAGGACTTGAAAGCGGGGCAGAATTGCAGGAAACCGATTTCAGGAGGTAGACTGGAATTGCATTGAAAGCATAGGAAAAGAGGCAGAACGTCCACAATGATGCACTTGGCCAAAAAGGGCGTATGCGTTTTTTCCTGAATATATTCAGGAAAAAACGCATACGCCCTTTTTGGCCAACCAAGCAAGCTTGCAAAGGAAATCTGCACTACAATGAAGTCTCACTTCCCCCCGGTCAAAAGGGCCATCTGAAAAAAGTGTAAAATCCAGAAAGGCAGGACAGGCCATGGAGAACTGGGAGCCTTGTTATGCTGATGGGCGGGATGTAAATTGCCAACAGCCACTCGGGAGAATTGTATGGTGTTTCCTGAAACATCTAAAAAACAAAGCAACAGAGCCTAGGGCACTTCCACTTATGGTCCTATAGCTTAGGGAAATTAAAATCAAAAAGACACAGCCACCCCAAAGTTTGGGACGCCTCTTTTTACAAGAACCTCATTTACCATACAAGTTCAATATCACAGAAAGTGAAAAATGGATAAAGAAGTTGTGGTACTTACGTACAATGCAGTATCACTCAACAATGAAATCTATGTCATCAGGCCCGTAGCAGCATAATGAGTGGATTCAGGTACGATGATTCTAACTGAAATAAGTCACACAGAAAAAGAAACATCATAAGATATCACTAATACACAGAATGTAAACTTGGCTACACAGGAACTGAATTCCAAAACAGAACAGGGTCTCAAATTTAGAAAACCAACTTATGCTTGCTTAAGGGGAAAGGTGAGTTGGGGTGCTGCATAAAACCAGAGATTGAAATGAGCACAGATAAAGTTCCTTAAGCCAAATATGGAATAGACAAGAGCTACTCCTTGCTCAACGAAATGGACTCAACACCGCATATTAAACGCCTAAGAATGTACCTGACTAGTAAGTATCTTAAAACCTATGGATTGCTATGTCTCCAAAAGAGAATCAAGCGTCTGTACAGGGGGATAAACGCAGCAGTGATAGGATTGGAGAAGTTCGGTGAGCAAATGAAGACCCTTTGAAGTCATATTGCATGGTACCCATTACACGGGTCTCAACTCTCCAGGTTTAAGGTATTCTTCCTTCAGCTAAAACATGCATGTGGAACCCAGAGTATGATCAACCGTGTGAACGGGAGACGTGTTCAAATATGTCTCAGTTTTCCTCCCCTGGTACTCGGGTGCAACATTCCAGACGCTTTACTAACACCCTCCCGACTTGGAGAGTCAGTCCCTTTAACCTCCTGTTTGGCCCAGTTTGCAATTTCTGCGGAAGATGAACAGGAATAGCGAGAACCAATGAGAGACTAGCTGGAGGTGTCTGGACGGGCAAATTTAACTCTCATTTCCCACCAGGAAGAGGAATTAACCAAAGGCTCAGCTTGCCGTGCCGGAACCAGATTAGGGCCTGAAGCCATCCTGCAGTGTTGCGGCCAGCTCAAAAGAAAGCGAGTTGAAGAAAGGAGCTCAGGGGCACTGTAATTCACAAACCTGCAGAGTTATAAATGACAGCTATCGTCCAAAAATATACTGAAGTAAGGCTGCCAAGAGGACTTGAAAGCGGGGCAGAATTGCAGGAAACCGATTTCAGGAGGTAGACTGGAATTGCATTGAAAGCATAGGAAAAGAGGCAGAACGTCCACAATGATGCACTTGGCCAAAAAGGGCGTATGCGTTTTTTCCTGAATATATTCAGGAAAAAACGCATACGCCCTTTTTGGCCAACCAAGCAAGCTTGCAAAGGAAATCTGCACTACAATGAAGTCTCACTTCCCCCCGGTCAAAAGGGCCATCTGAAAAAAGTGTAAAATCCAGAAAGGCAGGACAGGCCATGGAGAACTGGGAGCCTTGTTATGCTGATGGGCGGGATGTAAATTGCCAACAGACACTCGGGAGAAGTGTATGGTGTTTCCTGAAATATCTAAAAAACAAAGCAACAGAGCCTAGGGCACTTCCACTTATGGTCCTATAGCTTAGGGAAATTAAAATCAAAAAGACACAGCCACCCCAAAGTTTGGGACGCCTCTGTTTACAAGAACCTCATTTACCGTACAAGTTCAATATCACAGAAAGTGAAAAATGGATAAAGAAGTTGTGGTACTTACGTACAATGCAGTATCACTCAACAATGAAATCTATGTCATCAGGCCCGTAGCAGCATAATGAGTGGATTCAGGTACGATGATTCTAACTGAAATAAGTCACACAGAAAAAGAAACATCATAAGATATCACTAATACACAGAATGTAAACTTGGCTACACAGGAACTGAATTCCAAAACAGAACAGGGTCTCAAATTTAGAAAACCAACTTATGCTTGCTTAAGGGGAAAGGTGAGTTGGGGTGCTGCATAAAACCAGAGATTGAAATGAGCACAGATAAAGTTCCTTAAGCCAAATATGGAATAGACAAGAGCTACTCCTTGTTCAACGAAATGGACTCAACACCGCATATTAAACGCCTAAGAATGTACCTGAGTAGTAAGTATCTTAAAACCTATGGATTGCTATGTCTCCGAAAGAGAATCAAGCATGTGTACAGGAGCATAAACGCAGCAGTGATAGGATTGGAGAGGTTCGGTGAGCAAATGAAGACCCTTTGAAGTCATATTGCATGGTACCCATTCCACGGGTTTCAACTACCCAGGTTTAAGGTATTCTACCTTCAGCTAAAACATGCATGTGGAACCCAGAGTATGATAAACCATGTGAATGGGAGACGTGTTCAAATATGTCTCAGTTTTCGTACCCTGGTACTCGGGTGCAACATTCCAGACGCTTTACTAACACCCTCCCGACTTGGAGAGTCAGTCCCTTTAACCTCCTGTTTGGCCCAGTTTGCAATTTCTGTGGAAGATGAACAGGAATAGCGAGAACCAATGAGAGACTAGCTGGAGGTGTCTGGACGGGCAAATTTAACTCTCATTTCCCACCAGGAAGAGGAATTAACCAAAGGCTCAGCTTGCCGTGCCGGAACCAGATTAGGGCCTGAAGCCATCCTGCGGTGTTGCGGCCAGGTCACAAGAAAGCGAGTTGAAGAAAGGAGCTCAGGGGCACTGTAATTCACAAACCTGCAGAGTTATAAATGACAGCTATCGTCCAAAAATATACTGAAGTAAGGCTGCCAAGAGGACTTGAAAGCGGGGCAGAATTGCAGGAAACCGATTTCAGGAGGTAGACTGGAATTGCATTGAAAGCATAGGAAAAGAGGCAGAACGTCCACAATGATGCACTTGGCCAAAAAGGGCGTATGCGTTTTTTCCTGAATATATTCAGGAAAAAACGCATACGCCCTTTTTGGCCAACCAAGCAAGCTTGCAAAGGAAATCTGCACTACAATGAAGTCTCACTTCCCCCCGGTCAAAAGGGCCATCTGAAAAAAGTGTAAAATCCAGAAAGGCAGGACAGGCCATGGAGAACTGGGAGCCTTGTTATGCTGATGGGCGGGATGTAAATTGCCAACAGCCACTCGGGAGAAGTGTATGGTGTTTCCTGAAACATCTAAAAAACAAAGCAACAGAGCCTAGGGCACTTCCACTTATGGTCCTATAGCTTAGGGAAATTAAAATCAAAAAGACACAGCCACCCCAAAGTTTGGGACGCCTCTGTTTACAAGAACCTCATTTACCGTACAAGTTCAATATCACAGAAAGTGAAAAATGGATAAAGAAATTGTGGTACTTACGTACAATGCAGTATCACTCAACAATGAAATCTATGTCATCAGGCCCGTAGCAGCATAATGAGTGGATTCAGGTACGATGATTCTAACTGAAATAAGTCACACAGAAAAAGTAACATCATAAGATATCACTAATACACAGAATGTAAACTTGGCTACACAGGAACTGAATTCCAAAACAGAACAGGGTCTCAAATTTAGAAAACCAACTTATGCTTGCTTAAGGGGAAAGGTGAGTTGGGGTGCTGCATAAAACCAGAGATTGAAATGAGCACAGATAAAGTTCCTTAAGCCAAATATGGAATAGACAAGAGCTACTCCTTGCTCAACGAAATGGACTCAACACCGCATATTAAACGCCTAAGAATGTACCTGACTAGTAAGTATCTTAAAACCTATGGATTGCTATGTCTCCGAAAGAGAATCAAGCATGTGTACAGGGGCATAAACGCAGCAGTGATAGGATTGGAGAGGTTCGGTGAGCAAATGAAGACCCTTTGAAGTCATATTGCATGGTACCCATTCCACGGGTCTCAACTCTCCAGGTTTAAGGTATTCTTCCTTCAGCTAAAACATGCATGTGGAACCCAGAGTATGATCAACCGTGTGAACGGGAGACGTGTTCAAATATGTCTCAGTTTTGGTCCCCTGGTACCCGGGTGCAACATTCCAGACGCTTTACTAACACTCTCCCCACTTGGAGAGTCAGCGCCTTTAACCTCCTGTTTGGCCCAGTTTGCAATTTCTGCGGAAGATGAACAGGAATAGGGAGAACCAATGAGAGACTAGCTGGAGGTGTCTGGACGGGCAAATTTAACTCTCATTTCCCACCAGGAAGAGGAAATAACCAAAGGCTCAGCGTGCCGTTCCGGAACCAGATTAGGGCCTGAAGCCATCCTGCGGTGTTGCGGCCAGGTCACAAGAAAGCGAGTTGAAGAAAGGAGCTCAGGGGCACTGTAATTCACAAAACTGCAGAGTTATAAATGACAGCTATCGTCCAAAAATATACTGAAGTAAGGCTGCCAAGAGGACTTGAAAGCGGGGCAGAATTGCAGGAAACCGATTTCAGGAGGTAGACTGGAATTGCATTGAAAGCATAGGAAAAGACGCAGAACGTCCACAATGATGCACTTGGCCAAAAAGGGCATATGCGTTTTTTCCTGAATATATTCAGGAAAAAACGCATATGCCCTTTTTGGCCAACCAAGCAAGCTTGCAAAGGAAATCTGCACTACAATGAAGTCTCACTTCCCCCCGGTCAAAAGGGCCATCTGAAAAAAGTGTAAAATCCAGAAAGGCAGGACAGGCCATGGAGAACTGGGAGCCTTGTTATGCTGATGGGCGGGATGTAAATTGCCAACAGACACTCGGGAGAAGTGTATGGTGTTTCCTGAAACATCTAAAAAACAAAGCAACAGAGCCTAGGGCACTTCCACTTATGGTCCTATAGCTTAGGGAAATTAAAATCAAAAAGACACAGCCACCCCAAAGTTTGGGACGCCTCTGTTTACAAGAACCTCGTTTACAGTACAAGTTCAACATCGCAGAAAGTGAAAAATGGATAAAGAAGTTGTGGTATTTACTTACAAAGCAATATCACTCAGCAATGGAATCTATGTCATCAGGCCCTTAGCAGCACAATGAGTGGATTCAGGTATGATGATTCTAACTGAAATAAGTCACACAGAAAAAGAAACATCATAAGATATCAGTAATACACGGAATGTAAACTTGGCTACACAGGAACTGAATTACAGAACAGAACAGGGTCTCAAATTTAGAAAACCAACTTATGCTTGCTTAAGGGTAAAGGTGAGTTGGGGTGCTGCATAAAACCAGAGATTGAAATGAGCACAGATAAAGTTCCTTAAGCCAAATATGGAATAGACAAGAGCTACTCCTTGCTCAACGAAATGGACTCAACACCGCATATTAAACGCCTAAGAATGTACCTGACTAGTAAGTATCTTAAAACCTATGGATTGCTATGTCTCCGAAAGAGAATCAAGCATGTGTACAGGGGCATAAACGCAGCAGTGATAGGATTGGAGAGGTTCGGTGAGCAAATGAAGACCCTTTGAAGTCATATTGCATGGTACCCATTCCACGGGTCTCAACTCTCCAGGTTTAAGGTATTCTTCCTTCAGCTAAAACATGCATGTGGAACCCAGAGTATGATCAACCGTGTGAACGGAGACGTGTTCAAATATGTCTCAGTTTTTGTCCCCTGATACTCGGGTGCAACATTTCTGACACTTTACTAACACTCTCCCCACTTGGAGAGTCAGCGCCTTTAACCTCCTGTTCGGCCCAGTTTGCAATTTCTGCGGAAGATGAACAGGAATAGGGAGAACCAATGAGAGACTAGCTGGAGGTGTCTGGACGGGCAAATTTAACTCTCATTTCCCACCAGGAAGAGGAATTAACCAAAGGCTCAGCGTGCCGTGCCGGAACAAGATTAGGGCCTGAAGCCATCCTGCGGTGTTGCGGCCAGCTCAAAAGAAAGCGAGTTGAAGAAAGGAGCTCAGGGGCACTGTAATTCACAAACCTGCAGAGTTATAAATGACAGCTATCGTCCAAAAATATACTGAAGTAAGGCTGCCAAGAGGACTTGAAAGCGGGGCAGAATTGCAGGAAACCGATTTCAGGAGGTAGACTGGAATTGCATTGAAAGCATAGGAAAAGAGGCAGAACGTCCACAATGATGCACTTGGCCAAAAAGGGCGTATGCGTTTTTTCCTGAATATATTCAGGAAAAAACGCATACGCCCTTTTTGGCCAACCAAGCAAACTTGCAAAGGAAATCTGCACTACAATGAAGTCTCACTTCCCCCCGGTCAAAAGGGCCATCTGAAAAAAGTGTAAAATCCAGAAAGGCAGGACAGGCCATGGAGAACTGGGAGCCTTGTTATGCTGATGGGCGGGATGTAAATTGCCAACAGACACTCGGGAGAAGTGTATGGTGTTTCCTGAAACATCTAAAAAACAAAGCAACAGAGCCTAGGGCACTTCCACTTATGGTCCTATAGCTTAGGGAAATTAAAATCAAAAAGACACAGCCACCCCAAAGTTTGGGACGCCTCTGTTTACAAGAACCTCGTTTACAGTACAAGTTCAACATCGCAGAAAGTGAAAAATGGATAAAGAAGTTGTGGTATTTACTTACAAAGCAATATCACTCAGCAATGGAATCTATGTCATCAGGCCCTTAGCAGCACAATGAGTGGATTCAGGTAAGATGATTCTAACTGAAATAAGTCACACAGAAAAAGAAACATCATAAGATATCAGTAATACACGGAATGTAAACTTGGCTACACAGGAACTGAATTACAGAACAGAACAGGGTCTCAAATTTAGAAAACCAACTTATGCTTGCTTAAGGGTAAAGGTGAGTTGGGGTGCTGCATAAAACCAGAGATTGAAATGAGCACAGATAAAGTTCCTTAAGCCAAATATGGAATAGACAAGAGCTACTCCTTGCTCAACGAAATGGACTCAACACCGCATATTAAACGCCTAAGAATGTACCTGACTAGTAAGTATCTTAAAACCTATGGATTGCTATGTCTCCGAAAGAGAATCAAGCATGTGTACAGGGGCATAAACGCAGCAGTGATAGGATTGGAGAGGTTCGGTGAGCAAATGAAGACCCTTTGAAGTCATATTGCATGGTACCCATTCCACGGGTCTCAACTCTCCAGGTTTAAGGTATTCTTCCTTCAGCTAAAACATGCATGTGGAACCCAGAGTATGATCAACCGTGTGAACGGAGACGTGTTCAAATATGTCTCAGTTTTTGTCCCCTGATACTCGGGTGCAACATTTCTGACACTTTACTAATACTCTCCCCACTTGGAGAGTCAGCGCCTTTAACCTCCTGTTCGGCCCAGTTTGCAATTTCTGCGGAAGATGAACAGGAATAGGGAGAACCAATGAGAGACTAGCTGGAGGTGTCTGGACGGGCAAATTTAACTCTCATTTCCCACCAGGAAGAGGAATTAACCAAAGGCTCAGCGTGCCGTGCCGGAACAAGATTAGGGCCTGAAGCCATCTTGCGGTGTTGCGGCCAGCTCAAAAGAAAGCGAGTTGAAGAAAGGAGCTCAGGGGCACTGTAATTCACAAACCTGCAGAGTTATCAATGACAGCTATCGTCCAAAAATATACTGAAGTAAGGCTGCCAAGAGGACTTGAAAGCGGGGCAGAATTGCAGGAAACCGATTTCAGGAGGTAGACTGGAATTGCATTGAAAGCATAGGAAAAGAGGCAGAACGTCCACAATGATGCACTTGGCCAAAAAGGGCGTATGCGTTTTTTCCTGAATATATTCAGGAAAAAACGCATACGCCCTTTTTGGCCAACCAAGCAAACTTGCAAAGGAAATCTGCACTACAATGAAGTCTCACTTCCCCCCGGTCAAAAGGGCCATCTGAAAAAAGTGTAAAATCCAGAAAGGCAGGACAGGCCATGGAGAACTGGGAGCCTTGTTATGCTGATGGGCGGGATGTAAATTGCCAACAGACACTCGGGAGAAGTGTATGGTGTTTCCTGAAACATCTAAAAAACAAAGCAACAGAGCCTAGGGCACTTCCACTTATGGTCCTATAGCTTAGGGAAATTAAAATCAAAAAGACACAGCCACCCCAAAGTTTGGGACGCCTCTGTTTACAAGAACCTCGTTTACAGTACAAGTTCAACATCGCAGAAAGTGAAAAATGGATAAAGAAGTTGTGGTATTTACTTACAAAGCAATATCACTCAGCAATGGAATCTATGTCATCAGGCCCTTAGCAGCACAATGAGTGGATTCAGGTATGATGATTCTAACTGAAATAAGTCACACAGAAAAAGAAACATCATAAGATATCAGTAATACACGGAATGTAAACTTGGCTACACAGGAACTGAATTACAGAACAGAACAGGGTCTCAAATTTAGAAAACCAACTTATGCTTGCTTAAGGGTAAAGGTGAGTTGGGGTGCTGCATAAAACCAGAGATTGAAATGAGCACAGATAAAGTTCCTTAAGCCAAATATGGAATAGACAAGAGCTACTCCTTGCTCAACGAAATGGACTCAACACCGCATATTAAACGCCTAAGAATGTACCTGACTAGTAAGTATCTTAAAACCTATGGATTGCTATGTCTCCGAAAGAGAATCAAGCATGTGTACAGGGGCATAAACGCAGCAGTGATAGGATTGGAGAGGTTCGGTGAGCAAATGAAGACCCTTTGAAGTCATATTGCATGGTACCCATTCCACGGGTCTCAACTCTCCAGGTTTAAGGTATTCTTCCTTCAGCTAAAACATGCATGTGGAACCCAGAGTATGATCAACCGTGTGAACGGAGACGTGTTCAAATATGTCTCAGTTTTTGTCCCCTGATACTCGGGTGCAACATTTCTGACACTTTACTAACACTCTCCCCACTTGGAGAGTCAGCGCCTTTAACCTCCTGTTCGGCCCAGTTTGCAATTTCTGCGGAAGATGAACAGGAATAGGGAGAACCAATGAGAGACTAGCTGGAGGTGTCTGGACGGGCAAATTTAACTCTCATTTCCCACCAGGAAGAGGAATTAACCAAAGGCTCAGCGTGCCGTGCCGGAACAAGATTAGGGCCTGAAGCCATCCTGCGGTGTTGCGGCCAGCTCAAAAGAAAGCGAGTTGAAGAAAGGAGCTCAGGGGCACTGTAATTCACAAACCTGCAGAGTTATAAATGACAGCTATCGTCCAAAAATATACTGAAGTAAGGCTGCCAAGAGGACTTGAAAGCGGGGCAGAATTGCAGGAAACCGATTTCAGGAGGTAGACTGGAATTGCATTGAAAGCATAGGAAAAGAGGCAGAACGTCCACAATGATGCACTTGGCCAAAAAGGGCGTATGCGTTTTTTCCTGAATATATTCAGGAAAAAACGCATACGCCCTTTTTGGCCAACCAAGCAAACTTGCAAAGGAAATCTGCACTACAATGAAGTCTCACTTCCCCCCGGTCAAAAGGGCCATCTGAAAAAAGTGTAAAATCCAGAAAGGCAGGACAGGCCATGGAGAACTGGGAGCCTTGTTATGCTGATGGGCGGGATGTAAATTGCCAACAGACACTCGGGAGAAGTGTATGGTGTTTCCTGAAACATCTAAAAAACAAAGCAACAGAGCCTAGGGCACTTCCACTTATGGTCCTATAGCTTAGGGAAATTAAAATCAAAAAGACACAGCCACCCCAAAGTTTGGGACGCCTCTGTTTACAAGAACCTCGTTTACAGTACAAGTTCAACATCGCAGAAAGTGAAAAATGGATAAAGAAGTTGTGGTATTTACTTACAAAGCAATATCACTCAGCAATGGAATCTATGTCATCAGGCCCTTAGCAGCACAATGAGTGGATTCAGGTATGATGATTCTAACTGAAATAAGTCACACAGAAAAAGAAACATCATAAGATATCAGTAATACACGGAATGTAAACTTGGCTACACAGGAACTGAATTACAGAACAGAACAGGGTCTCAAATTTAGAAAACCAACTTATGCTTGCTTAAGGGGAAAGGTGAGTTGGGGTGCTGCATAAAACCAGAGATTGAAATGAGCACAGATAAAGTTCCTTAAGCCAAATATGGAATAGACAAGAGCTACTCCTTGCTCAACGAAATGGACTCAACACCGCATATTAAACGCCTAAGAATGTACCTGACTAGTAAGTATCTTAAAACCTATGGATTGCTATGTCTCCGAAAGAGAATCAAGCATGTGTACAGGGGCATAAACGCAGCAGTGATAGGATTGGAGAGGTTCGGTGAGCAAATGAAGACCCTTTGAAGTCATATTGCATGGTACCCATTCCACGGGTCTCAACTCTCCAGGTTTAAGGTATTCTTCCTTCAGCTAAAACATGCATGTGGAACCCAGAGTATGATCAACCGTGTGAACGGAGACGTGTTCAAATATGTCTCAGTTTTTGTCCCCTGATACTCGGGTGCAACATTTCTGACACTTTACTAACACTCTCCCCACTTGGAGAGTCAGCGCCTTTAACCTCCTGTTCGGCCCAGTTTGCAATTTCTGCGGAAGATGAACAGGAATAGGGAGAACCAATGAGAGACTAGCTGGAGGTGTCTGGACGGGCAAATTTAACTCTCATTTCCCACCAGGAAGAGGAATTAACCAAAGGCTCAGCGTGCCGTGCCGGAACAAGATTAGGGCCTGAAGCCATCCTGCGGTGTTGCGGCCAGCTCAAAAGAAAGCGAGTTGAAGAAAGGAGCTCAGGGGCACTGTAATTCACAAACCTGCAGAGTTATAAATGACAGCTATCGTCCAAAAATATACTGAAGTAAGGCTGCCAAGAGGACTTGAAAGCGGGGCAGAATTGCAGGAAACCGATTTCAGGAGGTAGACTGGAATTGCATTGAAAGCATAGGAAAAGAGGCAGAACGTCCACAATGATGCACTTGGCCAAAAAGGGCGTATGCGTTTTTTCCTGAATATATTCAGGAAAAAACGCATACGCCCTTTTTGGCCAACCAAGCAAACTTGCAAAGGAAATCTGCACTACAATGAAGTCTCACTTCCCCCCGGTCAAAAGGGCCATCTGAAAAAAGTGTAAAATCCAGAAAGGCAGGACAGGCCATGGAGAACTGGGAGCCTTGTTATGCTGATGGGCGGGATGTAAATTGCCAACAGACACTCGGGAGAAGTGTATGGTGTTTCCTGAAACATCTAAAAAACAAAGCAACAGAGCCTAGGGCACTTCCACTTATGGTCCTATAGCTTAGGGAAATTAAAATCAAAAAGACACAGCCACCCCAAAGTTTGGGACGCCTCTGTTTACAAGAACCTCGTTTACAGTACAAGTTCAACATCGCAGAAAGTGAAAAATGGATAAAGAAGTTGTGGTATTTACTTACAAAGCAATATCACTCAGCAATGGAATCTATGTCATCAGGCCCTTAGCAGCACAATGAGTGGATTCAGGTATGATGATTCTAACTGAAATAAGTCACACAGAAAAAGAAACATCATAAGATATCAGTAATACACGGAATGTAAACTTGGCTACACAGGAACTGAATTACAGAACAGAACAGGGTCTCAAATTTAGAAAACCAACTTATGCTTGCTTAAGGGTAAAGGTGAGTTGGGGTGCTGCATAAAACCAGAGATTGAAATGAGCACAGATAAAGTTCCTTAAGCCAAATATGGAATAGACAAGAGCTACTCCTTGCTCAACGAAATGGACTCAACACCGCATATTAAACGCCTAAGAATGTACCTGACTAGTAAGTATCTTAAAACCTATGGATTGCTATGTCTCCGAAAGAGAATCAAGCATGTGTACAGGGGCATAAACGCAGCAGTGATAGGATTGGAGAGGTTCGGTGAGCAAATGAAGACCCTTTGAAGTCATATTGCATGGTACCCATTCCACGGGTCTCAACTCTCCAGGTTTAAGGTATTCTTCCTTCAGCTAAAACATGCATGTGGAACCCAGAGTATGATCAACCGTGTGAACGGAGACGTGTTCAAATATGTCTCAGTTTTTGTCCCCTGATACTCGGGTGCAACATTTCTGACACTTTACTAACACTCTCCCCACTTGGAGAGTCAGCGCCTTTAACCTCCTGTTCGGCCCAGTTTGCAATTTCTGCGGAAGATGAACAGGAATAGGGAGAACCAATGAGAGACTAGCTGGAGGTGTCTGGACGGGCAAATTTAACTCTCATTTCCCACCAGGAAGAGGAATTAACCAAAGGCTCAGCGTGCCGTGCCGGAACAAGATTAGGGCCTGAAGCCATCCTGCGGTGTTGCGGCCAGCTCAAAAGAAAGCGAGTTGAAGAAAGGAGCTCAGGGGCACTGTAATTCACAAACCTGCAGAGTTATAAATGACAGCTATCGTCCAAAAATATACTGAAGTAAGGCTGCCAAGAGGACTTGAAAGCGGGGCAGAATTGCAGGAAACCGATTTCAGGAGGTAGACTGGAATTGCATTGAAAGCATAGGAAAAGAGGCAGAACGTCCACAATGATGCACTTGGCCAAAAAGGGCGTATGCGTTTTTTCCTGAATATATTCAGGAAAAAACGCATACGCCCTTTTTGGCCAACCAAGCAAACTTGCAAAGGAAATCTGCACTACAATGAAGTCTCACTTCCCCCCGGTCAAAAGGGCCATCTGAAAAAAGTGTAAAATCCAGAAAGGCAGGACAGGCCATGGAGAACTGGGAGCCTTGTTATGCTGATGGGCGGGATGTAAATTGCCAACAGACACTCGGGAGAAGTGTATGGTGTTTCCTGAAACATCTAAAAAACAAAGCAACAGAGCCTAGGGCACTTCCACTTATGGTCCTATAGCTTAGGGAAATTAAAATCAAAAAGACACAGCCACCCCAAAGTTTGGGACGCCTCTGTTTACAAGAACCTCGTTTACAGTACAAGTTCAACATCGCAGAAAGTGAAAAATGGATAAAGAAGTTGTGGTATTTACTTACAAAGCAATATCACTCAGCAATGGAATCTATGTCATCAGGCCCTTAGCAGCACAATGAGTGGATTCAGGTATGATGATTCTAACTGAAATAAGTCACACAGAAAAAGAAACATCATAAGATATCAGTAATACACGGAATGTAAACTTGGCTACACAGGAACTGAATTACAGAACAGAACAGGGTCTCAAATTTAGAAAACCAACTTATGCTTGCTTAAGGGTAAAGGTGAGTTGGGGTGCTGCATAAAACCAGAGATTGAAATGAGCACAGATAAAGTTCCTTAAGCCAAATATGGAATAGACAAGAGCTACTCCTTGCTCAACGAAATGGACTCAACACCGCATATTAAACGCCTAAGAATGTACCTGACTAGTAAGTATCTTAAAACCTATGGATTGCTATGTCTCCGAAAGAGAATCAAGCATGTGTACAGGGGCATAAACGCAGCAGTGATAGGATTGGAGAGGTTCGGTGAGCAAATGAAGACCCTTTGAAGTCATATTGCATGGTACCCATTCCACGGGTCTCAACTCTCCAGGTTTAAGGTATTCTTCCTTCAGCTAAAACATGCATGTGGAACCCAGAGTATGATCAACCGTGTGAACGGAGACGTGTTCAAATATGTCTCAGTTTTTGTCCCCTGATACTCGGGTGCAACATTTCTGACACTTTACTAACACTCTCCCCACTTGGAGAGTCAGCGCCTTTAACCTCCTGTTCGGCCCAGTTTGCAATTTCTGCGGAAGATGAACAGGAATAGGGAGAACCAATGAGAGACTAGCTGGAGGTGTCTGGACGGGCAAATTTAACTCTCATTTCCCACCAGGAAGAGGAATTAACCAAAGGCTCAGCGTGCCGTGCCGGAACAAGATTAGGGCCTGAAGCCATCCTGCGGTGTTGCGGCCAGCTCAAAAGAAAGCGAGTTGAAGAAAGGAGCTCAGGGGCACTGTAATTCACAAACCTGCAGAGTTATAAATGACAGCTATCGTCCAAAAATATACTGAAGTAAGGCTGCCAAGAGGACTTGAAAGCGGGGCAGAATTGCAGGAAACCGATTTCAGGAGGTAGACTGGAATTGCATTGAAAGCATAGGAAAAGAGGCAGAACGTCCACAATGATGCACTTGGCCAAAAAGGGCGTATGCGTTTTTTCCTGAATATATTCAGGAAAAAACGCATACGCCCTTTTTGGCCAACCAAGCAAACTTGCAAAGGAAATCTGCACTACAATGAAGTCTCACTTCCCCCCGGTCAAAAGGGCCATCTGAAAAAAGTGTAAAATCCAGAAAGGCAGGACAGGCCATGGAGAACTGGGAGCCTTGTTATGCTGATGGGCGGGATGTAAATTGCCAACAGACACTCGGGAGAAGTGTATGGTGTTTCCTGAAACATCTAAAAAACAAAGCAACAGAGCCTAGGGCACTTCCACTTATGGTCCTATAGCTTAGGGAAATTAAAATCAAAAAGACACAGCCACCCCAAAGTTTGGGACGCCTCTGTTTACAAGAACCTCGTTTACAGTACAAGTTCAACATCGCAGAAAGTGAAAAATGGATAAAGAAGTTGTGGTATTTACTTACAAAGCAATATCACTCAGCAATGGAATCTATGTCATCAGGCCCTTAGCAGCACAATGAGTGGATTCAGGTATGATGATTCTAACTGAAATAAGTCACACAGAAAAAGAAACATCATAAGATATCAGTAATACACGGAATGTAAACTTGGCTACACAGGAACTGAATTACAGAACAGAACAGGGTCTCAAATTTAGAAAACCAACTTATGCTTGCTTAAGGGGAAAGGTGAGTTGGGGTGCTGCATAAAACCAGAGATTGAAATGAGCACAGATAAAGTTCCTTAAGCCAAATATGGAATAGACAAGAGCTACTCCTTGCTCAACGAAATGGACTCAACACCGCATATTAAACGCCTAAGAATGTACCTGACTAGTAAGTATCTTAAAACCTATGGATTGCTATGTCTCCGAAAGAGAATCAAGCATGTGTACAGGGGCATAAACGCAGCAGTGATAAGATTGGAGAGGTTCGGTGAGCAAATGAAGACCCTTTGAAGTCATATTGCATGGTACCCATTCCACGGGTCTCAACTCTCCAGGTTTAAGGTATTCTTCCTTCAGCTAAAACATGCATGTGGAACCCAGAGTATGATCAACCGTGTGAACGGAGACGTGTTCAAATATGTCTCAGTTTTTGTCCCCTGATACTCGGGTGCAACATTTCTGACACTTTACTAACACTCTCCCCACTTGGAGAGTCAGCGCCTTTAACCTCCTGTTCGGCCCAGTTTGCAATTTCTGCGGAAGATGAACAGGAATAGGGAGAACCAATGAGAGACTAGCTGGAGGTGTCTGGACGGGCAAATTTAACTCTCATTTCCCACCAGGAAGAGGAATTAACCAAAGGCTCAGCGTGCCGTGCCGGAACAAGATTAGGGCCTGAAGCCATCCTGCGGTGTTGCGGCCAGCTCAAAAGAAAGCGAGTTGAAGAAAGGAGCTCAGGGGCACTGTAATTCACAAACCTGCAGAGTTATAAATGACAGCTATCGTCCAAAAATATACTGAAGTAAGGCTGCCAAGAGGACTTGAAAGCGGGGCAGAATTGCAGGAAACCGATTTCAGGAGGTAGACTGGAATTGCATTGAAAGCATAGGAAAAGAGGCAGAACGTCCACAATGATGCACTTGGCCAAAAAGGGCGTATGCGTTTTTTCCTGAATATATTCAGGAAAAAACGCATACGCCCTTTTTGGCCAACCAAGCAAACTTGCAAAGGAAATCTGCACTACAATGAAGTCTCACTTCCCCCCGGTCAAAAGGGCCATCTGAAAAAAGTGTAAAATCCAGAAAGGCAGGACAGGCCATGGAGAACTGGGAGCCTTGTTATGCTGATGGGCGGGATGTAAATTGCCAACAGACACTCGGGAGAAGTGTATGGTGTTTCCTGAAACATCTAAAAAACAAAGCAACAGAGCCTAGGGCACTTCCACTTATGGTCCTATAGCTTAGGGAAATTAAAATCAAAAAGACACAGCCACCCCAAAGTTTGGGACGCCTCTGTTTACAAGAACCTCGTTTACAGTACAAGTTCAACATCGCAGAAAGTGAAAAATGGATAAAGAAGTTGTGGTATTTACTTACAAAGCAATATCACTCAGCAATGGAATCTATGTCATCAGGCCCTTAGCAGCACAATGAGTGGATTCAGGTATGATGATTCTAACTGAAATAAGACACAGAAAAAGAAACATCATAAGATATCAGTAATACACGGAATGTAAACTTGGCTACACAGGAACTGAATTACAGAACAGAACAGGGTCTCAAATTTAGAAAACCAACTTATGCTTGCTTAAGGGTAAAGGTGAGTTGGGGTGCTGCATAAAACCAGAGATTGAAATGAGCACAGATAAAGTTCCTTAAGCCAAATATGGAATAGACAAGAGCTACTCCTTGCTCAATGAAATGGACTCAACACCGCATATTAAACGCCTAAGAATGTACCTGACTAGTAAGTATCTTAAAACCTATGGATTGCTATGTCTCCGAAAGAGAATCAAGCATGTGTACAGGGGCATAAACGCAGCAGTGATAGGATTGGAGAGGTTCGGTGAGCAAATGAAGACCCTTTGAAGTCATATTGCATGGTACCCATTCCACGGGTCTCAACTCTCCAGGTTTAAGGTATTCTTCCTTCAGCTAAAACATGCATGTGGAACCCAGAGTATGATCAACCGTGTGAACGGAGACGTGTTCAAATATGTCTCAGTTTTTGTCCCCTGATACTCGGGTGCAACATTTCTGACACTTTACTAACACTCTCCCCACTTGGAGAGTCAGCGCCTTTAACCTCCTGTTCGGCCCAGTTTGCAATTTCTGCGGAAGATGAACAGGAATAGGGAGAACCAATGAGAGACTAGCTGGAGGTGTATGGACGGGCAAATTTAACTCTCATTTCCCACCAGGAAGAGGAATTAACCAAAGGCTCAGCTTACCGTGCCGGAACCAGATTAGGGCCTGAAGCCATCCTGCGGTGTTGCGGCCAGCTCAAAAGAAAGCGAGTTGAAGAAAGGAGCTCAGGGGCACTGTAATTCACAAACCTGCAGAGTTATAAATGACAGCTATCGTCCAAAAATATACTGAAGTAAGGCTGCCAAGAGGACTTGAAAGCGGGGCAGAATTGCAGGAAACCGATTTCAGGAGGTAGACTGGAATTGCATTGAAAGCATAGGAAAAGAGGCAGAACGTCCACAATGATGCACTTGGCCAAAAAGGGCATATGCGTTTTTTCCTGAATATATTCAGGAAAAAACGCATACGCACTTTTTGGCCATCCAAGCAAGCTTGCAAAGGAAATCTGCACTACAATGAAGTCTCACTTCCCCCCGGTCAAAAGGGCCATCTGAAAAAAGTGTAAAATCCAGAAAGGCAGGACAGGCCATGGAGAACTGGGAGCCTTGTTATGCTGATGGGCGGCATGTAAATTGCCAACAGCCACTCGGGAGAAGTGTATGGTGTTTCCTGAAACATCTAAAAAACAAAGCAACAGAGCCTAGGGCACTTCCACTTATGGTCCTATAGCTTAGGGAAATTAAAATCAAAAAGACACAGCCACCCCAAAGTTTGGGACGCCTCTGTTTACAAGAACCTCGTTTACAGTACAAGTTCAACATCGCAGAAAGTGAAAAATGGATAAAGAAGTTGTGGTATTTACTTACAAAGCAATATCACTCAGCAATGAAATCTATGTCATCAGGCCCTTAGCAGCACAATGAGTGGATTCAGGTATGATGATTCTAACTGAAATAAGTCACACAGAAAAAGAAACATCATAAGATATCAGTAATACACGGAATGTAAACTTGGCTACACAGGAACTGAATTACAGAACAGAACAGGGTCTCAAATTTAGAAAACCAACTTATGCTTGCTTAAGGGTAAAGGTGAGTTGGGGTGCTGCATAAAACCAAAGATTGAAATGAGCACAGATAAAGTTCCTTAAGCCAAATATGGAATAGACAAGAGCTACTCCTTGCTCAACGAAATGGACTCAACACCGCATATTAAACGCCTAAGAATGTACCTGACTAGTAAGTATCTTAAAACCTATGGATTGCTATGTCTCCGAAAGAGAATCAAGCATGTGTACAGGGGCATAAACGCAGCAGTGATAGGATTGGAGAGGTTCGGTGAGCAAATGAAGACCCTTTGAAGTCATATTGCATGGTACCCATTCCACGGGTTTCAACTACCCAGGTTTAAGGTATACTTCCTTCAGCTAAAACATGCATGTGGAAACTAGAGTATGATGAACCATGTGATCGGGAAACGTGTTCAAATATGTCTCAGTTTTCGTCCCCTGGTACTCGGGTGCAACATTCCAGACGCTTTACTAACACCCTCCCGACTTGGAGAGTCAGTCCCTTTAACCTCCTGTTTGGCCCAGTTTGCAATTTCTGCGGAAGATGAACAGGAATAGCGAGAACCAATGAGAGACTAGCTGGAGGTGTCTGGACGGGCAAATTTAACTCTCATTTCCCACCAGGAAGAGGAATTAACCAAAGGCTCAGCTTACCGTGCCGGAACCAGATTAGGGCCTGAAGCCATCCTGCGGTGTTGCGGCCAGGTCACAAGAAAGCGAGTTGAAGAAAGGAGCTCAGGGGCACTGTAATTCACAAACCTGCAGAGTTATAAATGACAGCTATCGTCCAAAAATATACTGAAGTAAGGCTGCCAAGAGGACTTGAAAGTGGGGCAGAATTGCAGGAAACCGATTTCAGGAGGTAGACTGGAATTGCATTGAAAGCATAGGAAAAGAGGCAGAACGTCCACAATGATGCACTTGGCCAAAAAGGGCATATGCGTTTTTTCCTGAATATATTCAGGAAAAAACGCATACGCACTTTTTGGCCATCCAAGCAAGCTTGCAAAGGAAATCTGCACTACAATGAAGTCTCACTTCCCCCCGGTCAAAAGGGCCATCTGAAAAAAGTGTAAAATCCAGAAAGGCAGGACAGGCCATGGAGAACTGGGAGCCTTGTTATGCTGATGGGCGGCATGTAAATTGCCAACAGCCACTCGGGAGAAGTGTATGGTGTTTCCTGAAACATCTAAAAAACAAAGCAACAGAGCCTAGGGCACTTCCACTTATGGTCCTATAGCTTAGGGAAATTAAAATCAAAAAGACACAGCCACCCCAAAGTTTGGGACGCCTCTGTTTACAAGAACCTCGTTTACAGTACAAGTTCAACATCGCAGAAAGTGAAAAATGGATAAAGAAGTTGTGGTATTTACTTACAAAGCAATATCACTCAGCAATGAAATCTATGTCATCAGGCCCTTAGCAGCACAATGAGTGGATTCAGGTATGATGATTCTAACTGAAATAAGTCACACAGAAAAAGAAACATCATAAGATATCAGTAATACACGGAATGTAAACTTGGCTACACAGGAACTGAATTACAGAACAGAACAGGGTCTCAAATTTAGAAAACCAACTTATGCTTGCTTAAGGGTAAAGGTGAGTTGGGGTGCTGCATAAAACCAGAGATTGAAATGAGCACAGATAAAGTTCCTTAAGCCAAATATGGAATAGACAAGAGCTACTCCTTGCTCAACGAAATGGACTCAACACCGCATATTAAACGCCTAAGAATGTACCTGACTAGTAAGTATCTTAAAACCTATGGATTGCTATGTCTCCGAAAGAGAATCAAGCATGTGTACAGGGGCATAAACGCAGCAGTGATAGGATTGGAGAGGTTCGGTGAGCAAATGAAGACCCTTTGAAGTCATATTGCATGGTACCCATTCCACGGGTTTCAACTACCCAGGTTTAAGGTATACTTCCTTCAGCTAAAACATGCATGTGGAAACTAGAGTATGATGAACCATGTGATCGGGAAACGTGTTCAAATATGTCTCAGTTTTCGTCCCCTGGTACTCGGGTGCAACATTCCAGACGCTTTACTAACACCCTCCCAACTTGGAGAGTCAGTCCCTTTAACCTCCTCTTTGGCCCAGTTTGCAATTTCTGTGGAAGATGAACAGGAATAGCGAGAACCAATGAGAGACTAGCTGGAGGTGTCTGGACGGGCAAATTTAACTCTCATTTCCCACCAGGAAGAGGAATTAACCAAAGGCTCAGCTTGCCGTGCCGGAACCAGATTAGGGCCTGAAGCCATCCTGCTGTGTTGCGGCCAGCTCAAAAGAAAGCGAGTTGAAGAAAGGAGCTCAGGGGCACTGTAATTCACAAACCTGCAGAGTTATAAATGACAGCTATCATCCAAAAATATACTGAAGTAAGGCTGCCAAGAGGACTTGAAAGCGGGGCAGAATTGCAGGAAACCGATTTCAGGAGGTAGACTGGAATTGCATTGAAAGCATAGGAAAAGAGGCAGAACGTCCACAATGATGCACTTGGCCAAAAAGGGCGTATGCGTTTTTTCCTGAATATATTCAGGAAAAAACGCATACGCCCTTTTTGGCCAACCAAGCAAGCTTGCAAAGGAAATCTGCACTACAATGAAGTCTCACTTCCCCCCGGTCAAAAGGGCCATCTGAAAAAAGTGTAAAATCCAGAAAGGCAGGACAGGCCATGGAGAACTGGGAGCCTTGTTATGCTGATGGGCGGGATGTAAATTGCCAACAGCCACTCGGGAGAAGTGTATGGTGTTTCCTGAAACATCTAAAAAACAAAGCAACAGAGCCTAGGGCACTTCCACTTATGGTCCTATAGCTTAGGGAAATTAAAATCAAAAAGACACAGCCACCCCAAAGTTTGGGACGCCTCTGTTTACAAGAACCTCATTTACCGTACAAGTTCAATATCACAGAAAGTGAAAAATGGATAAAGAAGTTGTGGTACTTACGTACAATGCAGTATCACTCAACAATGAAATCTATGTCATCAGGCCCGTAGCAGCATAATGAGTGGATTCAGGTACGATGATTCTAACTGAAATAAGTCACACAGAAAAAGAAACATCATAAGATATCACTAATACACAGAATGTAAACTTGGCTACACAGGAACTGAATTCCAAAACAGAACAGGGTCTCAAATTTAGAAAACCAACTTATGCTTGCTTAAGGGTAAAGGTGAGTTGGGGTGCTGCATAAAACCAGAGATTGAAATGAGCACAGATAAAGTTCCTTAAGCCAAATATGGAATAGACAAGAGCTACTCCTTGCTCAACGAAATGGACTCAACACCCCATATTAAATGCCTAAGAATGTACCTGACTAGTAAGTATCTTAAAACCTATGGATTGCTATGTCTCCAAAAGAGAATCAAGCGTCTGTACAGGGGGATAAAGGCAGCAGTGATAGGATTGGAGAAGTTCGGTGAGCAAATGAAGACCCTTTGAAGTCATATTGCATGGTACCCATTACACGGGTCTCAACTCTCCAGGTTTAAGGTATTCTTCCTTCAGCTAAAACATGCATGTGGAACCCAGAGTATGATCAACCGTGTGAACGGGAGACGTGTTCAAATATGTCTCAGTTTTCCTCCCCTGGTACTCGGGTGCAACATTCCAGACGCTTTACTAACACCCTCCCGACTTGGAGAGTCAGTCCCTTTAACCTCCTGTTTGGCCCAGTTTGCAATTTCTGCGGAAGATGAACAGGAATAGCGAGAACCAATGAGAGACTAGCTGGAGGTGTCTGGACGGGCAAATTTAACTCTCATTTCCCACCAGGAAGAGGAATTAACCAAAGGCTCAGCTTACCGAGCCGGAACCAGATTAGGGCCTGAAGCCATCCTGCGGTGTTGCGGCCAGCTCAAAAGAAAGCGAGTTGAAGAAAGGAGCTCAGGGGCACTGTAATTCACAAACCTGCAGAGTTATAAATGACAGCTATCGTCCAAAAATATACTGAAGTAAGGCTGCCAAGAGGACTTGAAAGCGGGGCAGAATTGCAGGAAACCGATTTCAGGAGGTAGACTGGAATTGCATTGAAAGCATAGGAAAAGAGGCAGAACGTCCACAATGATGCACTTGGCCAAAAAGGGCGTATGCGTTTTTTCCTGAATATATTCAGGAAAAAACGCATACGCCCTTTTTGGCCAACCAAGCAAGCTTGCAAAGGAAATCTGCACTACAATGAAGTCTCACTTCCCCCCGGTCAAAAGGGCCATCTGAAAAAAGTGTAAAATCCAGAAAGGCAGGACAGGCCATGGAGAACTGGGAGCCTTGTTATGCTGATGGGCGGGATGTAAATTGCAAACAGACACTCCGGAGAAGTGTATGGTGTTTCCTGAAACATCTAAAAAACAAAGCAACAGAGCCTAGGGCACTTCCACTTATGGTCCTATAGCTTAGGGAAATTAAAATCAAAAAGACACAGCCACCCCAAAGTTTGGGACGCCTCTGTTTACAAGAACCTCGTTTACAGTACAAGTTCAACATCGCAGAAAGTGAAAAATGGATAAAGAAGTTGTGGTATTTACTTACAAAGCAATATCACTCAGCAATGAAATCTATGTCATCAGGCCCTTAGCAGCACGATGAGTGGATTCAGGTATGATGATTCTAACTGATATAAGTCACACAGAAAAAGAAACATCATAAGATATCAGTAATACACGGAATGTAAACTTGGCTACACAGGAACTGAATTACAGAACAGAACAGGGTCTCAAATTTAGAAAACCAACTTATGCTTGCTTAAGGGTAAAGGTGAGTTGGGGTGCTGCATAAAACCAGAGATTGAAATGAGCACAGATAAAGTTCCTTAAGCCAAATATGGAATAGACAAGAGCTACTCCTTGCTCAACGAAATGGACTCAACACCGCATATTAAACGCCTAAGAATGTACCTGACTAGTAAGTATCTTAAAACCTATGGATTGCTATGTCTCCGAAAGAGAATCAAGCATGTGTACAGGGGCATAAACGCAGCAGTGATAGGATTGGAGAGGTTCGGTGAGCAAATGAAGACCCTTTGAAGTCATATTGCATGGTACCCATTCCACGGGTTTCAACTACCCAGGTTTAAGGTATTCTACCTTCAGCTAAAACATGCATGTGGAAACTAGAGTATGATGAACCATGTGATCGGGAAACGTGTTCAAATATGTCTCAGTTTTCGTACCCTGGTACTCGGGTGCAACATTCCAGATGCTTTACTAACACCCTCCCGACTTGGAGAGTCAGTCCCTTTAACCTCCTGTTTGGCCCAGTTTGCAATTTCTGTGGAAGATGAACAGGAATAGCGAGAACCAATGAGAGACTAGCTGGAGGTGTCTGGACGGGCAAATTTAACTCTCATTTCCCACCAGGAAGAGGAATTAACCAAAGGCTCAGCTTGCCGTGCCGGAACCAGATTAGGGCCTGAAGCCATCCTGCGGTGTTGCGGCCAGCTCAAAAGAAAGCGAGTTGAAGAAAGGAGCTCAGGGGCACTGTAATTCACAAACCTGCAGAGTTATAAATGACAGCTATCGTCCAAAAATATACTGAAGTAAGGCTGCCAAGAGGACTTGAAAGCGGGGCAGAATTGCAGGAAACCGATTTCAGGAGGTAGACTGGAATTGCATTGAAAGCATAGGAAAAGAGGCAGAACGTCCACAATGATGCACTTGGCCAAAAAGGGCGTATGCGTTTTTTCCTGAATATATTCAGGAAAAAACGCATACGCCCTTTTTGGCCAACCAAGCAAGCTTGCAAAGGAAATCTGCACTACAATGAAGTCTCACTTCCCCCCGGTCAAAAGGGCCATCTGAAAAAAGTGTAAAATCCAGAAAGGCAGGACAGGCCATGGAGAACTGGGAGCCTTGTTATGCTGATGGGCGGGATGTAAATTGCCAACAGCCACTCGGGAGAAGTGTATGGTGTTTCCTGAAACATCTAAAAAACAAAGCAACAGAGCCTAGGGCACTTCCACTTATGGTCCTATAGCTTAGGGAAATTAAAATCAAAAAGACACAGCCACCCCAAAGTTTGGGACGCCTCTGTTTACAAGAACCTCATTTACCGTACAAGTTTAATATCACAGAAAGTGAAAAATGGATAAAGAAGTTGTGGTACTTACGTACAATGCAGTATCACTCAACAATGAAATCTATGTCATCAGGCCCGTAGCAGCATAATGAGTGGATTCAGGTACGATGATTCTAACTGAAATAAGTCACACAGAAAAAGAAACATCATAAGATATCACTAATACACAGAATGTAAACTTGGCTACACAGGAACTGAATTCCAAAACAGAACAGTGTCTCAAATTTAGAAAACCAACTTATGCTTGCTTAAGGGGAAAGGTGAGTTGGGGTGCTGCATAAAACCAGAGATTGAAATGAGCACAGATAAAGTTCCTTAAGCCAAATATGGAATAGACAAGAGCTACTCCTTGCTCAACGAAATGGACTCAACACCCCATATTAAATGCCTAGGAATGTACCTGACTAGTAAGTATCTTAAAACCTATGGATTGCTATGTCTCCAAAAGAGAATCAAGCGTCTGTACAGGGGGATAAACGCAGCAGTGATAGGATTGGAGAAGTTCGGTGAGCAAATGAAGACCCTTTGAAGTCATATTGCATGGTACCCATTACACGGGTCTCAACTCTCCAGGTTTAAGGTATTCTTCCTTCAGCTAAAACATGCATGTGGAACCCAGAGTATGATCAACCGTGTGAACGGGAGACGTGTTCAAATATGTCTCAGTTTTCCTCCCCTGGTACTCGGGTGCAACATTCCAGACGCTTTACTAACACCCTCCCGACTTGGAGAGTCAGTCCCTTTAACCTCCTGTTTGGCCCAGTTTGCAATTTCTGCGGAAGATGAACAGGAATAGCGAGAACCAATGAGAGACTAGCTGGAGGTGTCTGGACGGGCAAATTTAACTCTCATTTCCCACCAGGAAGAGGAATTAACCAAAGGCTCAGCGTGCCGTGCCGGAACCAGATTAGGGCCTGAAGCCATCCTGCGGTGTTGCGGCCAGCTCAAAAGAAAGCGAGTTGAAGAAAGGAGCTCAGGGGCACTGTAATTCACAAACCTGCAGAGTTATAAATGACAGCTATCGTCCAAAAATATACTGAAGTAAGGCTGCCAAGAGGACTTGAAAGCGGGGCAGAATTGCAGGAAACCGATTTCAGGAGGTAGACTGGAATTGCATTGAAAGCATAGGAAAAGAGGCAGAACGTCCACAATGATGCACTTGGCCATAAAGGGCGTATGCGTTTTTTCCTGAATATATTCAGGAAAAAACGCATACACCCTTTTTGGCCAACCAAGCAAACTTGCAAAGGAAATCTGCACTACAATGAAGTCTCACTTACCCCCGGTCAAAAGGGCCATCTGAAAAAAGTGTAAAATCCAGAAAGGCAGGACAGGCCATGGAGAACTGGGAGCCTTGTTATGCTGATGGGCGGGATGTAAATTGCCAACAGACACTCGGGAGAAGTGTATGGTGTTTCCTGAAACATCTAAAAAACAAAGCAACAGAGCCTAGGGCACTTCCACTTATGGTCCTATAGCTTAGGGAAATTAAAATCAAAAAGACACAGCCACCCCAAAGTTTGGGACGCCTCTGTTTACAAGAACCTCGTTTACAGTACAAGTTCAACATCGCAGAAAGTGAAAAATGGATAAAGAAGTTGTGGTATTTACTTACAAAGCAATATCACTCAGCAATGAAATCTATGTCATCAGGCCCTTAGCAGCACAATGAGTGGATTCAGGTATGATGATTCTAACTGAAATAAGTCACACAGAAAAAGAAACATCATAAGATATCAGTAATACACGGAATGTAAACTTGGCTACACAGGAACTGAATTACAGAACAGAACAGGGTCTCAAATTTAGAAAACCAACTTATGCTTGCTTAAGGGTAAAGGTGAGTTGGGGTGCTGCATAAAACCAAAGATTGAAATGAGCACAGATAAAGTTCCTTAAGCCAAATATGGAATAGACAAGAGCTACTCCTTGCTCAACGAAATGGACTCAACACCGCATATTAAACGCCTAAGAATGTACCTGACTAGTAAGTATCTTAAAACCTATGGATTGCTATGTCTCCGAAAGAGAATCAAGCATGTGTACAGGGGCATAAACGCAGCAGTGATAGGATTGGAGAGGTTCGGTGAGCAAATGAAGACCCTTTGAAGTCATATTGCATGGTACCCATTCCACGGGTTTCAACTACCCAGGTTTAAGGTATACTTCCTTCAGCTAAAACATGCATGTGGAAACTAGAGTATGATGAACCATGTGATCGGGAAACGTGTTCAAATATGTCTCAGTTTTCGTCCCCTGGTACTCGGGTGCAACATTCCAGACGCTTTACTAACACCCTCCCAACTTGGAGAGTCAGTCCCTTTAACCTCCTCTTTGGCCCAGTTTGCAATTTCTGTGGAAGATGAACAGGAATAGCGAGAACCAATGAGAGACTAGCTGGAGGTGTCTGGACGGGCAAATTTAACTCTCATTTCCCACCAGGAAGAGGAATTAACCAAAGGCTCAGCTTGCCGTGCCGGAACCAGATTAGGGCCTGAAGCCATCCTGCTGTGTTGCGGCCAGCTCAAAAGAAAGCGAGTTGAAGAAAGGAGCTCAGGGGCACTGTAATTCACAAACCTGCAGAGTTATAAATGACAGCTATCATCCAAAAATATACTGAAGTAAGGCTGCCAAGAGGACTTGAAAGCGGGGCAGAATTGCAGGAAACCGATTTCAGGAGGTAGACTGGAATTGCATTGAAAGCATAGGAAAAGAGGCAGAACGTCCACAATGATGCACTTGGCCAAAAAGGGCGTATGCGTTTTTTCCTGAATATATTCAGGAAAAAACGCATACGCCCTTTTTGGCCAACCAAGCAAGCTTGCAAAGGAAATCTGCACTACAATGAAGTCTCACTTCCCCCCGGTCAAAAGGGCCATCTGAAAAAAGTGTAAAATCCAGAAAGGCAGGACAGGCCATGGAGAACTGGGAGCCTTGTTATGCTGATGGGCGGGATGTAAATTGCCAACAGCCACTCGGGAGAAGTGTATGGTGTTTCCTGAAACATCTAAAAAACAAAGCAACAGAGCCTAGGGCACTTCCACTTATGGTCCTATAGCTTAGGGAAATTAAAATCAAAAAGACACAGCCACCCCAAAGTTTGGGACGCCTCTGTTTACAAGAACCTCATTTACCGTACAAGTTCAATATCACAGAAAGTGAAAAATGGATAAAGAAGTTGTGGTACTTACGTACAATGCAGTATCACTCAACAATGAAATCTATGTCATCAGGCCCGTAGCAGCATAATGAGTGGATTCAGGTACGATGATTCTAACTGAAATAAGTCACACAGAAAAAGAAACATCATAAGATATCACTAATACACAGAATGTAAACTTGGCTACACAGGAACTGAATTCCAAAACAGAACAGGGTCTCAAATTTAGAAAACCAACTTATGCTTGCTTAAGGGTAAAGGTGAGTTGGGGTGCTGCATAAAACCAGAGATTGAAATGAGCACAGATAAAGTTCCTTAAGCCAAATATGGAATAGACAAGAGCTACTCCTTGCTCAACGAAATGGACTCAACACCCCATATTAAATGCCTAAGAATGTACCTGACTAGTAAGTATCTTAAAACCTATGGATTGCTATGTCTCCAAAAGAGAATCAAGCGTCTGTACAGGGGGATAAAGGCAGCAGTGATAGGATTGGAGAAGTTCGGTGAGCAAATGAAGACCCTTTGAAGTCATATTGCATGGTACCCATTACACGGGTCTCAACTCTCCAGGTTTAAGGTATTCTTCCTTCAGCTAAAACATGCATGTGGAACCCAGAGTATGATCAACCGTGTGAACGGGAGACGTGTTCAAATATGTCTCAGTTTTCCTCCCCTGGTACTCGGGTGCAACATTCCAGACGCTTTACTAACACCCTCCCGACTTGGAGAGTCAGTCCCTTTAACCTCCTGTTTGGCCCAGTTTGCAATTTCTGCGGAAGATGAACAGGAATAGCGAGAACCAATGAGAGACTAGCTGGAGGTGTCTGGACGGGCAAATTTAACTCTCATTTCCCACCAGGAAGAGGAATTAACCAAAGGCTCAGCTTACCGAGCCGGAACCAGATTAGGGCCTGAAGCCATCCTGCGGTGTTGCGGCCAGCTCAAAAGAAAGCGAGTTGAAGAAAGGAGCTCAGGGGCACTGTAATTCACAAACCTGCAGAGTTATAAATGACAGCTATCGTCCAAAAATATACTGAAGTAAGGCTGCCAAGAGGACTTGAAAGCGGGGCAGAATTGCAGGAAACCGATTTCAGGAGGTAGACTGGAATTGCATTGAAAGCATAGGAAAAGAGGCAGAACGTCCACAATGATGCACTTGGCCAAAAAGGGCGTATGCGTTTTTTCCTGAATATATTCAGGAAAAAACGCATACGCCCTTTTTGGCCAACCAAGCAAGCTTGCAAAGGAAATCTGCACTACAATGAAGTCTCACTTCCCCCCGGTCAAAAGGGCCATCTGAAAAAAGTGTAAAATCCAGAAAGGCAGGACAGGCCATGGAGAACTGGGAGCCTTGTTATGCTGATGGGCGGCATGTAAATTGCCAACAGCCACTCGGGAGAAGTGTATGGTGTTTCCTGAAACATCTAAAAAACAAAGCAACAGAGCCTAGGGCACTTCCACTTATGGTCCTATAGCTTAGGGAAATTAAAATCAAAAAGACACAGCCACCCCAAAGTTTGGGACGCCTCTGTTTACAAGAACCTCGTTTACAGTACAAGTTCAACATCGCAGAAAGTGAAAAATGGATAAAGAAGTTGTGGTATTTACTTACAAAGCAATATCACTCAGCAATGAAATCTATGTCATCAGGCCCTTAGCAGCACGATGAGTGGATTCAGGTATGATGATTCTAACTGATATAAGTCACACAGAAAAAGAAACATCATAAGATATCAGTAATACACGGAATGTAAACTTGGCTACACAGGAACTGAATTACAGAACAGAACAGGGTCTCAAATTTAGAAAACCAACTTATGCTTGCTTAAGGGTAAAGGTGAGTTGGGGTGCTGCATAAAACCAGAGATTGAAATGAGCACAGATAAAGTTCCTTAAGCCAAATATGGAATAGACAAGAGCTACTCCTTGCTCAACGAAATGGACTCAACACCGCATATTAAACGCCTAAGAATGTACCTGACTAGTAAGTATCTTAAAACCTATGGATTGCTATGTCTCCGAAAGAGAATCAAGCATGTGTACAGGGGCATAAACGCAGCAGTGATAGGATTGGAGAGGTTCGGTGAGCAAATGAAGACCCTTTGAAGTCATATTGCATGGTACCCATTCCACGGGTTTCAACTACCCAGGTTTAAGGTATTCTACCTTCAGCTAAAACATGCATGTGGAAACTAGAGTATGATGAACCATGTGATCGGGAAACGTGTTCAAATATGTCTCAGTTTTCGTACCCTGGTACTCGGGTGCAACATTCCAGATGCTTTACTAACACCCTCCCGACTTGGAGAGTCAGTCCCTTTAACCTCCTGTTTGGCCCAGTTTGCAATTTCTGTGGAAGATGAACAGGAATAGCGAGAACCAATGAGAGACTAGCTGGAGGTGTCTGGACGGGCAAATTTAACTCTCATTTCCCACCAGGAAGAGGAATTAACCAAAGGCTCAGCTTGCCGTGCCGGAACCAGATTAGGGCCTGAAGCCATCCTGCGGTGTTGCGGCCAGCTCAAAAGAAAGCGAGTTGAAGAAAGGAGCTCAGGGGCACTGTAATTCACAAACCTGCAGAGTTATAAATGACAGCTATCGTCCAAAAATATACTGAAGTAAGGCTGCCAAGAGGACTTGAAAGCGGGGCAGAATTGCAGGAAACCGATTTCAGGAGGTAGACTGGAATTGCATTGAAAGCATAGGAAAAGAGGCAGAACGTCCACAATGATGCACTTGGCCAAAAAGGGCGTATGCGTTTTTTCCTGAATATATTCAGGAAAAAACGCATACGCCCTTTTTGGCCAACCAAGCAAGCTTGCAAAGGAAATCTGCACTACAATGAAGTCTCACTTCCCCCCGGTCAAAAGGGCCATCTGAAAAAAGTGTAAAATCCAGAAAGGCAGGACAGGCCATGGAGAACTGGGAGCCTTGTTATGCTGATGGGCGGGATGTAAATTGCCAACAGCCACTCGGGAGAAGTGTATGGTGTTTCCTGAAACATCTAAAAAACAAAGCAACAGAGCCTAGGGCACTTCCACTTATGGTCCTATAGCTTAGGGAAATTAAAATCAAAAAGACACAGCCACCCCAAAGTTTGGGACGCCTCTGTTTACAAGAACCTCATTTACCGTACAAGTTTAATATCACAGAAAGTGAAAAATGGATAAAGAAGTTGTGGTACTTACGTACAATGCAGTATCACTCAACAATGAAATCTATGTCATCAGGCCCGTAGCAGCATAATGAGTGGATTCAGGTACGATGATTCTAACTGAAATAAGTCACACAGAAAAAGAAACATCATAAGATATCACTAATACACAGAATGTAAACTTGGCTACACAGGAACTGAATTCCAAAACAGAACAGTGTCTCAAATTTAGAAAACCAACTTATGCTTGCTTAAGGGGAAAGGTGAGTTGGGGTGCTGCATAAAACCAGAGATTGAAATGAGCACAGATAAAGTTCCTTAAGCCAAATATGGAATAGACAAGAGCTACTCCTTGCTCAACGAAATGGACTCAACACCCCATATTAAATGCCTAGGAATGTACCTGACTAGTAAGTATCTTAAAACCTATGGATTGCTATGTCTCCAAAAGAGAATCAAGCGTCTGTACAGGGGGATAAACGCAGCAGTGATAGGATTGGAGAAGTTCGGTGAGCAAATGAAGACCCTTTGAAGTCATATTGCATGGTACCCATTACACGGGTCTCAACTCTCCAGGTTTAAGGTATTCTTCCTTCAGCTAAAACATGCATGTGGAACCCAGAGTATGATCAACCGTGTGAACGGGAGACGTGTTCAAATATGTCTCAGTTTTCCTCCCCTGGTACTCGGGTGCAACATTCCAGACGCTTTACTAACACCCTCCCGACTTGGAGAGTCAGTCCCTTTAACCTCCTGTTTGGCCCAGTTTGCAATTTCTGCGGAAGATGAACAGGAATAGCGAGAACCAATGAGAGACTAGCTGGAGGTGTCTGGACGGGCAAATTTAACTCTCATTTCCCACCAGGAAGAGGAATTAACCAAAGGCTCAGCGTGCCGTGCCGGAACCAGATTAGGGCCTGAAGCCATCCTGCGGTGTTGCGGCCAGCTCAAAAGAAAGCGAGTTGAAGAAAGGAGCTCAGGGGCACTGTAATTCACAAACCTGCAGAGTTATAAATGACAGCTATCGTCCAAAAATATACTGAAGTAAGGCTGCCAAGAGGACTTGAAAGCGGGGCAGAATTGCAGGAAACCGATTTCAGGAGGTAGACTGGAATTGCATTGAAAGCATAGGAAAAGAGGCAGAACGTCCACAATGATGCACTTGGCCATAAAGGGCGTATGCGTTTTTTCCTGAATATATTCAGGAAAAAACGCATACACCCTTTTTGGCCAACCAAGCAAACTTGCAAAGGAAATCTGCACTACAATGAAGTCTCACTTACCCCCGGTCAAAAGGGCCATCTGAAAAAAGTGTAAAATCCAGAAAGGCAGGACAGGCCATGGAGAACTGGGAGCCTTGTTATGCTGATGGGCGGGATGTAAATTGCCAACAGACACTCGGGAGAAGTGTATGGTGTTTCCTGAAACATCTAAAAAACAAAGCAACAGAGCCTAGGGCACTTCCACTTATGGTCCTATAGCTTAGGGAAATTAAAATCAAAAAGACACAGCCACCCCAAAGTTTGGGACGCCTCTGTTTACAAGAACCTCGTTTACAGTACAAGTTCAACATCGCAGAAAGTGAAAAATGGATAAAGAAGTTGTGGTATTTACTTACAAAGCAATATCACTCAGCAATGAAATCTATGTCATCAGGCCCTTAGCAGCACAATGAGTGGATTCAGGTATGATGATTCTAACTGAAATAAGTCACACAGAAAAAGAAACATCATAAGATATCAGTAATACACGGAATGTAAACTTGGCTACACAGGAACTGAATTCCAAAACAGAACAGGGTCTCAAATTTAGAAAAGCAACTTATGCTTGCTTAAGGGTAAAGGTGAGTTGGGGTGCTGCATAAAACCAGAGATTGAAATGAGCACAGATAAAGCTCCTTAAGCCAAATATGGAATAGACAAGAGCTACTCCTTGCTCAACGAAATGGACTCAACACCCCATATTAAACACCTAAGAATGTACCTGACTAGTAAGTATCTTAAAACCTATGGATTGCTATGTCTCCAAAAGAGAATCAAGCGTGTGTACAGGGGCATAAACGCAGCAGTGATAGGATTGGAGAGGTTCGGTGAGCAAATGAAGACCCTTTGAAGTCATATTGCATGGTACCCATTACACGGGTCTCAACTCTCCAGGTTTAAGGTATTCTTCCTTCAGCTAAAACATGCATGTGGAACCCAGATTATGATCAACCGTGTGATCGGGAGACGTGTTCAAATATGTCTCAGTTTTCGTATCCTGGTACTCGGGTGCAACATTCGGGATGCTTTACTAACACTCTCCCCACTTGGAGAGTCAGCGCCTTTAACCTCCTGTTTGGCCCAGTTTGCAATTTCTGCGGAAGATGAACAGGAATAGCGAGAACCAATGAGAGACTAGCTGGAGGTGTCTGGACGGGCAAATTTAACTCTCATTTCCCACCAGGAAGAGGAATTAACCAAAGGCTCAGCGTGCCGTGCCGGAACCAGATTAGGGCCTGAAGCCATCCTGTGGTGTTGCGGCCAGCTCAAAAGAAAGCGAGTTGAAGAAAGGAGCTCAGGGGCACTGTAATTCACAAACCTGCAGAGTTATAAATGACAGCTATCGTCCAAAAATATACTGAAGTAAGGTTGCCAAGAGGACTTGAAAGCGGGGCAGAATTGCAGGAAACCGATTTCAGGAGGTAGACTGGAATTGCATTGAAAGCATAGGAAAAGAGGCAGAACGTCCACAATGATGCACTTGGCCAAAAAGGGCGTATGCGTTTTTTCCTGAATATATTCAGGAAAAAACGCATACGCCCTTTTTGGCCAACCAAGCAAACTTGCGAAGGAAATCTGCACTACAATGAAGTCTCACTTCCCCCCGGTCAAAAGGGCCATCTGAAAAAAGTGTAAAATCCAGAAAGGCAGGACAGGCCATGGAGAACTGGGAGCCTTGTTATGCTGATGGGCGGGATGTAAATTGCCAACAGACACTCGGGAGAAGTGTATGGTGTTTCCTGAAACATCTAAAAAACAAAGCAACAGAGCCTAGGGCACTTCCACTTATGGTCCTATAGCTTAGGGAAATTAAAATCAAAAAGACACAGCCACCCCAAAGTTTGGGACGCCTCTGTTTACAAGAACCTCGTTTACCGTACAAGCTCAATATCACAGAAAGTGAAAAATGGATAAAGAACTTGTGGTACTTACGTACAATGCAGTATCACTCAGCAATGAAATCTATGTCATCAGGCCCTTAGCAGCACAATGAGTGGATTCAGGTATGATGATTCTAACTGAAATAAGTCACACAGAAAAAGAAACATCATAAGATATCACTAATACACGGAATGTAAACTTGGCTACACAGGAACTGAATTCCAAAACAGAACAGGGTCTCAAATTTAGAAAACCAACTTATGCTTGCTTAAGGGGAAAGGTGAGTTGGGGTGCTGCATAAAACCAGAGATTGAAATGAGCACAGATAAAGTTCCTTAAGCCAAATATGGAATAGACAAGAGCTACTCCTTGCTCAACGAAATGGACTCAGCACCGCATATTAAACGCCTAAGAATGTACCTGACTAGTAAGTATCTTAAAACCTATGGATTGCTATGTCTCCAAAAGAGAATCAAGCGTGTGTACAGGGGCATAAACGCAGCAGTGATAGGATTGGAGAGGTTCGGTGAGCAAATGAAGACCCTTTGAAGTCATATTGCATGGCACCCATTACACGGGTCTCAACTCTCCAGGTTTAAGGTATTCTTCCTTCAGCTAAAACATGCATGTGGAACCCAGATTATGATCAACCGTGTGATCGGGAGACGTGTTCAAATATGTCTCAGTTTTCGTATCCTGGTACTCGGGTGCAACATTACAGACGCTTTACTAACACTCTCCCGACTTGGAGAGTCAGTCCCTTTAACCTCCTGTTTGGCCAGTTTGCAATTTCTTCGGAAGATGAACAGGAATAGCGAGAACCAATGAGAGACTAGCTGGAGGTGTCTGGACGGGCAAATTTAACTCTCATTTCCCACCAGGAAGAGGAAATAACGAAAAGCTCAGCGTGCCGTGCCGGAACCAGTTTAGGGCCTGAAGCCATCCTGCGGTGTTGCGGCCAGCTCAAAAGAAAGCGAGTTGAAGAAAGGAGCTCAGGGACACTGTAATTCACAAACCTGCAGAGTTATAAATGACAGCTATCGTCCAAAAATATACTGAAGTAAGGCTGCCAAGAGGACTTGAATGCGGGGCAGAATTGCAGGAAACCGATTTCAGGAGGTAGACTGGAATTGCATTGAAAGCATAGGAAAAGAGGCAGAACGTCCACCATGATGCACTTGGCCATAAAGGGCGTATGCGTTTTTTCCTGAATA